>NW_024037976.1:0-160404 GCF_016077235.1 Cyprinodon tularosa | reverse complement strand
GCAAAGAATCTCCAGATCTTCTGCCTGAAATCGTTTCTATTTGCTGTAAAGGGTTAGTCCCAGCGTGTTTTAAATGTATTTAATCCAGGATCTGAAGCGTTTATGTTCGGCCAATCAGCTGACTGGGATCCAATAGAAAATCTATAAAAGAACTAAAGGTCAGAGTTCATAGCAGAGACCCAGCAAAGCTTCCAGGTTTAAAGACTGTTTGTGTTCAAACATCAGTTTCTGTTGAACTGAATCTGAGATGTTTTATCAGCTGCTCCGTTCCTTGGATCCAGAGCAGCAGGAATAGGACCTGGAAGGGGTAAAATAATACATGCTTAGCAGTGATTTATGCATCTGTAAGGACCTCCATGCTTCTCCAGAAGGTCTGAGCAGCTGCAGGAATCATCAGCAGAGTCACATGACTTCTTCTGTAGGGAAACAAGAAAGAAACGGGCAGCAGGAATCTGCAGAGTAAACAGGTGAGAAGGAAAGATTTAAGACAGGAAACAGTGAATTCAGACGCCCTCACAGCCAGACCAACCGGGAAGGAGATCTTTGGAGCGTTCAGAAATAACATTCAGGAAAAGAAAAAAAAAACATCTCTGGGTTTAATTTCAAAGCAGACCGTCTGGATTTGCTCTCCTGAGACACATGGAGGTTTTTATGTGTGAATTTAAAGAGTGCAGAAGAATCTCTGCAGGTCACAACTAAAGGTCTGATCTGTATCAGGTAGAACAGTGAGAAGCACATTTCCCTCTAAAAGTTTTGATTTCCAGCAGATATTTCTGTATTTCCTGAACATCTACGTCTGTTACATTCAATTTATTTATATAACTAAAATTCAAAGCATCTCAGGTCATCTAGTCGGAATAAAGTTTCTAAACCAGCTGATTTTTCCAGGATTCTCTCCCCCTGGATGAGCAGGTAGAGACAGTAAACAATAACTCTACAGCATGCTTGTAGCGACAGTGGAGAGGAAAAACTCCCTTTGAACAGGAAGAAACCTCCAGCAGAACCAGGCTCAGTGTGAGCGGCCATCTGCTGAGGCCCACTGGGGTTCAAGGAGACAGAAGCAGACATAGAAAAAGAAGCATAGATACAAAAGACAACTGTCAACCAGCTCCACAGGCGGCCCCGTCCAGGAAACACACAGCCAGGCAGACGAGCTCCGAGCCAGCTCCCATGTCAGAGGATGAAGAGAGCACATCCAGTTAGTCACAGTCAGAGAAACAGGACTACACTGGAAAACAGGCCAAGCTCCAACATCTAGAAACAAAGGTGTTGATGGCAGCAGCACAGCTGATTCTTGATTCAGCAGTATATGACAGGCTGAATATCTGATTGAATAACATATTTACTATCCCTGCTGAGGTGAGTAATAAATATATTAAAGTTGCTAAACAATGAATGAAAATGCTTATTAAACATTCTGAACAGATGCTTGACCCACAGCTTTACAGCTGATGATGTGTGCAAATGAATGTTCCTGATGAAGACTGTTCACCTTTCATGGCTTTTACTGACCAAACTGCATGAAACCCTGACCTCTGATAGAGACCAGGGGCGGACTTAGGAAATGTGGGGCCCTAGGCAAAGACAGACAGGGGGCCCCTCTGAACTGAGAAGACAACACATCAAACAGACCAATTCTACAGATAGAGAAATGTTAATAGAATAGACATCCATTATCTGTTCTAGGTTGTGTCCCTCTCTTCTTGTCCCTTTTCTTCTTGTTTTCCTCTCTATGTTTTGTACTCAGCTGACTTTTCATGCTGTCTCTAAAGGAATGAAAGATTTTTTCCAAGCACTAAGCTCACTTAGCTGATTGCTCCTTCCTGTGTTTCCAAAAAGGCCAAAGTAAATAACCCAGTCCTTCTTTTCACTGTAGACAAGCCATGATCTGCTTATCTGTTCTCCATTTTTCATTTGGATGAAATAATAGCTGCATGAATCATGACAGCAGACAAGATAGAGGAGAGCAGGAGGCGGGGTTACCAATCTACTCGCTCTGGAGAGCAGAGTTCGCTGCTTTTAGATGTTGTCTCCAAAGTCTTTTTAGAAATCAAAGTGCTAGAGGGGTCTGAAAAGTGGCTAAATATAGCGACTAAAGCGCTAAGTTGGCAACACTGCTCTTTGCATGGTTTGTTTTCAAATGGTTTGCTGCTGTCTGTTTGGACCTTTCTGAACATGTGCAGCAAATGGACTGATCCAATATGGTGGACACTGAAGGGGGGGGCTGAGACACACTTAATATTATCAGCGTTCTGATGGCATTTTAGCCAAAGGATTTTTATCAAAAACATAATCAATGTGCAGAAATAAGGAATAGTTGTTTTAACCATACATGTAGATAGAGTTTTATGGGGCCCCCAGGAACTTGGGGCCCTAAGCTACTGCCTAGTATTGCCTAATGGTAAACCTGACCTCCTGGTTGACCCTCAGTAATAATCCCAGGCAGTTATTTTTATCCAGGTAGACCTGCTGGTCTACAGTTAGCACCTCTCACCCACAGACTGCTGTTGGTCTTCATCATCTCTACTGTGTTTATCTGACCTCGGTGTCGGTCCAGGGTCAGCAGGGCGGGGGGGGGGGGGGGGTGGGGGGGGGGGCTCTCTGCTGCTCCATGAGCTGAAAGCAGGAACTGTGGCTGAAGCTTAATGAGAAGCAAACGTTTGGATGCTCTGCAGTCCGGGGGGGAGACCCGAGGAGGAGGGTCGGCCATGTTTGCATTTACGAGGAAGTGGATAAAAGATGGCCGCCGGCGATGCCTCCGATCATTCAATACTGAACCGAAGCACAAAGAGAGGATCAGAGAACATCTGAGTTTAATTCCCAGAATGAGACGGGAATCCTTCATGACGTCTCTGATCTTCCTGCTGAGGAGCCGGTGGCCCTCAAGGTGGAGTCCTGAAGGTGGAGCTCTGAAGGTGGAGTCCTGAAGATGGAGTCCTGAAGATGGAGCCCTGAAGATGGAGCCCTGAAGGGGGAGCCCTGAAGGTGGAGTCCTGAAGGTGGAGTCCTGAAGATGGAGTCCTGAAGATGGAGCCCTGAAGGGAGAGCCCTGAAGGTGGAGTCCTGAAGGTGGAGTCCTGAAGATGGAGCCCTGAAGATGGAGCCCTGAAGATGGAGCCCTGAAGGGGGAGCCCTGAAGGTGGAGTCCTGAAGGTGGAGTCCTGAAGGGGGAGCCCTGAAGGGGGAGTCCTGAAGGTGGAGTCCTGAAGATGGAGTCCTGAAGATGGAGCCCTGAAGATGGAGCCCTGAAGGGGGAGCCCTGAAGGTGGAGTCCTGAAGGTGGAGTCCTGAAGATGGAGTCCTGAAGATGGAGCCCTGAAGGGAGAGTCCTGAAGGTGGAGTCCTGAAGGTGGAGTCCTGAAGATGGAGCCCTGAAGATGGAGCCCTGAAGGGGGAGCCCTGAAGGTGGAGTCCTGAAGGTGGAGTCCTGAAGATGGAGTCCTGAAGATGGAGCCCTGAAGGGGGAGCCCTGAAGGTGGAGTCCTGAAGGTGGAGTCCTGAAGATGGAGTCCTGAAGATGGAGCCCTGAAGGTGGAGTCCTGAAGGTGGAGTCCTGAAGATGGAGTCCTGAAGATGGAGCCCTGAAGGGGGAGCCCTGAAGGTGGAGTCCTGAAGATGGAGTCCTGAAGATGGAGCCCTGAAGGGAGAGCCCTGAAGATGGAGTCCTGAAGATGGAGCCCTGAAGATGGAGCCCTGAAGGTGGAGTCCTGAAGATGGAGTCCTGAAGATGGAGTCCTGAAGGGGGAGCCCTGAAGGTGGAGCCCTGAAGATGGAGTCCTGAAGATGGAGTCCTGAAGGTGGAGTCCTGAAGATGGAGTCCTGAAGATGGAGCCCTGAAGGGAGAGCCCTGAAGGTGGAGTCCTGAAGGTGGAGTCCTGAAGATGGAGCCCTGAAGGGGGAGCCCTGAAGGTGGAGCCCTGAAGATGGAGTCCTGAAGGTGGAGTCCTGAAGATGGAGCCCTGAAGATGGAGCCCTGAAGGTGGAGCCCTGAAGGTGGAGTCCTGAAGATGGAGTCCTGAAGATGGAGCCCTGAAGGTGGAGTCCTGAAGGTGGAGTCCTGAAGATGGAGTCCTGAAGATGGAGCCCTGAAGGGGGAGCCCTGAAGGTGGAGTCCTGAAGGTGGAGTCCTGAAGATGGAGTCCTGAAGGTGGAGTCCTGAAGATGGAGTCCTGAAGATGGAGCCCTGAAGGGAGAGCCCTGAAGGTGGAGTCCTGAAGGTGGAGTCCTGAAGATGGAGCCCTGAAGATGGAGCCCTGAAGATGGAGCCCTGAAGGGGGAGCCCTGAAGGTGGAGTCCTGAAGGTGGAGTCCTGAAGATGGAGTCCTGAAGATGGAGCCCTGAAGGGGGAGCCCTGAAGGTGGAGTCCTGAAGGTGGAGCTCTGAAGGTGGAGTCCTGAAGGGGGAGCCCTGAAGGTGGAGTCCTGAAGGTGGAGTCCTGAAGATGGAGTCCTGAAGATGGAGCCCTGAAGATGGAGCCCTGAAGGGGGAGCCCTGAAGGTGGAGTCCTGAAGGTGGAGTCCTGAAGATGGAGTCCTGAAGATGGAGCCCTGAAGATGGAGTCCTGAAGATGGAGCCCTGAAGGGGGAGCCCTGAAGGTGGAGCCCTGAAGGTGGAGTCCTGAAGATGGAGTCCTGAAGATGGAGCCCTGAAGGGGGAGCCCTGAAGGTGGAGTCCTGAAGATGGAGTCCTGAAGATGGAGCCCTGAAGGGGGAGCCCTGAAGGTGGAATCCTGAAGATGGAGTCCTGAAGATGGAGTCCTGAAGATGGAGCCCTGAAGGTGGAGCCCTGAAGATGGAGCCCTGAAGATGGAGTCCTGAAGATGGAGCCCTGAAGGGGGAGCCCTGAAGGTGGAGTCCTGAAGATGGAGCCCTGAAGGGGGAGCCCTGAAGGGAGAGCTCTGAAGGTGGAGCTCTGAAGGTGGAGTCCTAAAGGTGGAGTCCTGAAGGTGGAGTCATAAAGGTGGAGCCCTGAAGGTGGAGCTCTGAAGGTGGGGCTCTGAAGGTGGAGTCTTGAAGGTGGAGCCCTGAAGGTGGAGCCTTGAAGGTGGAGGTTTGCAGACTGTGGAGGGAAAATAAATCTGTTTTATTTGCCGTAATACAGAGAATTAAACGTCAGATCCTCTTCCTCTTCCTTGTTGAGTTTTTTACCATTTTATTTGATTTTTTGTGAAGTGAATGAAAAATAGAAGCATCCAGTAATTATTGAAACTGATGTTTTTCTAGGTTGACCATCTCATGGGAGCTGACTCTGTCTTCAGCCCACTGTATTGGAATTTAAACAAATGCAACAGTGACCTCTGGTGGCCGGTTGCTGAAGCGATTAAATGATAGAACTGATGCAGTTGATATGTTGCTTTTTGTTGGATTTAAATCTTTCATTAGTTTTCTGTCTATTTTCAAATGTGTTTATTGAGTATTTAAGGTTCTTTACTAAAAATATCTTACAACAAGACATAATTTAACAGCTATAGAAGAAATATGTACAAAGAAACTTTGCTCGTACATTATTGGTCAGTTAGATTATGTTATTTTAAGAATTCTCTTGCAAGGCCATGACTAATGACATCCATAGAGCCTGGGTATTTATTCTATAAACGATCCTTAATAACTGATAAAAAGGAAAATACGCTGGGGAAAAGATAAATTAATTCAAGGCCCCAGCGAGGATCGAACTCGCGACCCCTGGTTTACAAGACCAGTGCTCTAACCACTGAGCTATGGAGCCATTTTGTGCGACGCGCGACCGTCCGATGATTAATGCCTTGCATCAGTGACACACAAAGTGGGGTGTATGATTATACACTTTTCCGGTCTCCGCTCTATGACTTTCACTCGGACATTGAAACTTTAAATCTGTTTATTATATTTCCTCCGATCCTTTGCTTTCGATGTCTCGGTCCAAACAATTCCAGCTTGTTTCGCCATATGACTCAAACCGGATGTGGTTAGTCTGAAACGGTCGCAACAGCAGCCCCTGCCGGTCGGAGGGGGGACGTCTGCATCTCAGAGCCTGATCCAGCCTCCTGCCTTCATCAGGGTTCTCTATAAACGAACCAATTAAAAATCAGCGGGTCTGAATAATGAAAATCATCAACCAGTAAAGATCCGGAGACATTTTTAATGATCTGTTAATTTAAACAGAATTTAACAATGAAATAAAATGAGGTGTTTATGCATCCAAGTTAAACATTGAATTTTTAAATAAAAAATACAAAAACAAAATAGATTTTTTTTTTCCATTTTAAAATGTAAAGTGTTTTTTGAAGTAGAGAACAATAATCTTTCAGTTTTGTATAAAAACAATTTCCTGATTCACATATTTATAAATAACTGACTAACTAATAACTTTAAAACTAATAAATACTCTAATAAAAGCATCAAACATTTGTTCTTAGTTAAAAGTAACAAACTTAGTGCTTACTTTTAAAAATACTTAGAGTATTAAAAGTACTTTCTGAATAAACTGCAATGTTTTACCATGATGATTTAGTGTACCTACTATATTTTCTGTAATACATCACTACTGTTAGTGTGAAGAACAATGCTGTGGATTAAGCATGTTTTGTTTTTGCCTTCTGTAAAAGTTGGAGATTGTAATTTTGGAATTTCAGGGATGATCTTTTTCATTTAATTTTTTTTTTAATTGTCATTCCACTGTCACAGTACAGAGCAATGCAATGAACTCATTGGGGTTAAGGCTCCCCAACTGCTCAGTGAAATATCATTCAGTGCAGGAAGACGACGGATTACACCTTTGAAAGTGTTTAAGTCAACAAATCATGCCGTGTTTTATTTAATCTGAAGTTAGCAGAGATCAACCTCAATCTGACTAACAGGCTCTGACCCTTTTAAGGGCGATTCTTTAACTACGGGCACTTTTATGTCCTTAGATCATATTTCATGAAAACGTCTTAAAAAGGGAAATTTTACACCTTTATAGTTATCTTTACAATGAAACTGTTTTAGGACATTTGTTTTAGTAGTCTGTAATGACTTTTTGACTTTTTTTCAGCCTTATTTATATGTAAATATTACCGTTTTGTGCTTTTCTCACACCCAGACTTTTGATCTTCAATTATAAAAATCAGTAGTAAAAAATTTTTTTTCTAATGTTTTAAAATATCATTCAATAAAATATCAGCAAAATAATCCAACTATAATTGGAGTATTTAATGTCATAAAACTGTTTATGTGATTTTCTAAACCTGTTGTTGTCGTCCCACACTATTCGTTATTTCCACCACAACACTAATGTCCCTTTAAAAAGTTTGTGTCAAAGATTGTTTGGGTAGTTGCTATGGAGATGAGCAGTGACATCACAGTTCAAGTCTGACATGGTGGAAATGTTGACTCATCCATCAACTTTTGAAGTAAAGCGAACCGAAAACTGAACCCAACCAGCTGTGATGTCTGTGGGGCGTTCGCCCTGAAACATGCAGACCGCCTGCCGCATCCTGGACGCCTGGCAGAACCTGAACAAGAAGTTTGGTTGAGCTGTGCTGAGAAGAACTTAATGGTTTTATTCAAAATCAATTAACAAATTATTTACAGCAAAGTGCAACAAAAACACTTTTAAAAATTAGAGAAATTTAGCAGAAATGGAAGCAAAGGTGAAGTGAAGCAGAGTTAGAGACGAACCTCAGCGCTGTTCACCTGGATGCTAACAGATGCTAACTGATTATTGGTTACTGACGTTCCAGAACGGACCGTTCACACGGGTTGGACCTAAGAAGAGCTGACCTGCGCCGTGGCTGCTTCTGGCGGAGGCGTATCGGTGAGAATGAGCTGCTAGGAACGGGTTCTGTGGATTTTGTTGTGTTAAACATTGAGATGATTAAAGTGCAGCTGAACTAACAGATGCTGAGAGCCTGCAGAGGGCGGCCGGATCTTTGGATCTAGCTCTAGATAACCGGTTCTATTCTTCTGCAGCAGGTTTTGTGTTTCCACAGATCACCCCAGCGTCTTCATAGTGGGCACAGTTATGCTTCTCCACTCCAGCATGTGTGCAGTCCAGCAGGTTGGACTCGGTGCCGTTGCACTGAACATCATCCAGGAGAATGGGCAGACCCCTCCCCTCTCCAAACTCTGAGTTCCTAGCGGCCTTCAGGGCGTGCTGGAAGCCCAGCTGCCTGCAGACCACCTTGGCGTTTTGCTTGGACCACAGGTCGTCACACACCGTGCCCCATTCCCCGTCGACGTAGATCTCCACTCGCCCTCGGTCTCCCTGCAGGAACTCCTGGCTGACCAGCCTCACCGCTCCGTTATGGAGCTCAGACCTTCCTCCGCTCCTGGTTTTCCCGTGCCGCCGTCGGCCTTTCCTCCTTGGTGGTCTGGTGGTGGGTCTGATGGGGGCGGGGGTGCTCATGGCTGGTCTCCTAACACTGGAAGGGTCCAGGAGCTCCAACAGCCAGTCGTAGCTCTTTGTGGGTTCAGGTTCTGGCGGCACTAGAGCTGACGAGTAAAGCAGAGTAACTGATAAAGAACATCTGCAGAAGAAGACGCTTCGTTTTGAGAGCTCGACATAAACTTACTTTCCTTTGGGACAAACGGGAGGAGGCTGCTTTTAACCCGGACAGGAAGTGGGTCGTAGTGGCACTGCCTGGGGGGGGCACGTCTGGAAAACAGCAACAACTAAATGCAGCATTCCAAAAAAGTTCAAATCAATCCACTGTTTCCAGGTTTGAAGACGTTTCTCTTCCATCCAGGAAGCTTTTTCAGTTCAAAATGGCAGGAATAGCGTTTAGTTCCAGGTTTATACAGCAGCTAAACAACGCCTTTAGAAACAGACTGTGAATGCAGCATTGAAACCAAAGAAGATTTGTTCTAAACTGACCGTTCCTGATATGAAAATAACTATTTAAAGATGTTTAAAACACAGAAACAACCTTTCAGACCCACAGGAGGAGAGAAAAGGGCTGATATCCTGCAGACGCAGCTGGATTTAACTTTGAAATATCTTCTGATCTTCTTCCTTCTCTGAATCCTAACATGTTATCAGGAATGTTCCTCCTTCAGGTTCTCACCTTCACTCCAGCTGTTTTAGTCCAACTCCATGGTGTGTTCAGGGACATCCAGAGAGTTCAGCTTTGGTCTCATCTGACCCCATTATCTTCATCTGTTCCTGTACTTCACTGGCATCATCTTCATCATTTATTGCAGCAGAACAGACTGTTTATTCAGCTGCAGTGAGTTGGCTTAAAGCTTTATTTCTTAGACTTTCGTGGGAAAACGTTTCTTGTTTTTCTCTGGTCTTATTAAACTCTCTGCTAACGCTGCTAGATTGGTAGGAAACCCTTTGCTTTGTTCTCTGACCCTGAAGGACACCATGCTGGTGGAGAGATGAGGATCTTTTGGCTCCAGCAGCAGCTCTGATCATTTCCATCCGTCTGGGTTTCAGCCGTCTCTGGTTTTAGCATCGATCACTCAGCTCCTGCTTCAGCCCGACTCTGGATAAATATTGGCTTCTTCAGTATTTGTTTTATCTGCTATATGAGGATCAATAAATTGATGAATTGATTTCTGTATCACTGGATTGATCCCTTTATAGATATATTAAAGATAATAAACATGAAGCTGCACTGACTGGGTTACATTATTGGAGTTCAGCCCGGGGTGAGGTGATTTACCATTAGGCAACACTAGGCAGGTGCCTAGGGCCCCAAGTTCCTGGGGGCCCCATAAAACTCTGTTTCCATGTATGGTTAATACAACTATTCCTTATTTCTGCGTATGGCTAAAATGCCATCAGAACGCTGATAATATTAAGTGTGTCTCAGCCCCCCCCTTCAGTGTCCACCATATTGGATCAGTCCTTTTGCTGCACATGTTCAGAAAGGTCCAAACAGACAGCAGCAAACCATTTGGAAACAAACCATGCAAAGAGCAGTGTTGCCAACTTAGCGCTTTAGTCGCTATATTTAGCCACTTTTCAGACCCCTCTAGCACTTTGATTTCTAAAAAGCTCCTAGCGCCAAATCTAGAGACTTTTTTCTGCTACTGGAGACTTTGGAGACAACATCTAAAAGCAGCGAACTCTGCTCTCCAGAGCGAGTAGATTGGTAACCCCGCCTCCTGCTCTCCTCTATCTTGTCTGCTGTCATGATTCATGCAGCTATTATTTCATCCAAATGAAAAATGGAGAACAGATAAGCAGATCATGGCTTGTCTACAGTGAAAAGAAGGACTGGGTTATTTACTTTTGCCTTTTTGGAAACACAGGAAGGAGCAATCAGCTAAGTGAGCTTAGTGCTTGGAAAAAATCTTTCATTCCTTTAGAGACAGCATGAAAAGTCAGCTGAGTACAAAACATAGAGAGGAAAACAAGAAGAAAAGGGACAAGAAGAGAGGGACACAACCTAGAACAGATAATGGATGTCTATTCTATTAACATTTCTCTATCTGGAGAATGGGGCTGTTTATGTGCTGTCTTCACAGTTCAGAGTAGGGGTGGGTATTGCCAAAGAAGTCACGATTCGATTCGAATCACGATTCACAGGCCACGATACGATTCTATCACGATGCATCACGATACTTGAATTATTGCGATGCATTGCAATATTTTCTCCTCCGGAAATGCTTGTGACACAAGGCAGCGTGCGTCAACACATTTGCAGCGACATCTACTGGACTGGAAGTGGTATTGCACTTGTTTTTGGCTGATGTTCGCCAACCATTCATGCAATTTTATTTATTCATTTTTTTAAATTAATAATCGATTCTTGGCATCAAGAATCGATGCAGTAGATCACGAAAATTAGAATCACGATGCATCATCATCACGATTATTTTGCACACCCCTAGTTCAGAGGGGCCCCTGCTTGTCTTTGCCTAGGGCCCCAAAATTCCTAAATCCACCCCTGGTTCAGACTTGGAGTTGAAATAAGAGTCAAGAGGAGGAATCGTTTTCCAGAGCCTAGAAACATCCAGATAGATGCTGAGCTTGTTTGTCATCATTAACGCACGTCTGCTGCCATGTTTCCCAGGGATGGATCTCCAGCTGCTCTTTCTGCTCAGTGTTAGGAACGGTATAACCACAGTATGAAAGGATAACGTTTGGAAACCATTGAACTTTTTTCTTATTTCCATTGCTGACCAGGATCAACACTGAACTATGAAACCTTCTTAGATTCGCTAGATGGGAAAATATGGACTACTGTTAGAAGACAGACCCTGATTGGACAGCAGCACCTAAAGAAGGAGTTTAGTTTATTAGTTTTAGTTCAAGTGAAAGGAGACCGTAGAGAATCCTTCTGCAGATTAAAACAATAACAATAATGATGATGATAATCTGATTTTAATGTGGGAAATGTCTGAAATATGCTGCAGGCAGTTAATAATAATAATAATAATAGTAAATCCAATTTGTACCGCACTTTTCATTAAGAAAAATCTCAAAGTTAGCCTCGCTACATGCAGTTAGCCTCGCTGCAGGCAGTTAGCCTCGCTGCAGGCAGTTAGCCTCGCTGCAGGCAGTTAGCCTCGCTACATGCAGTTAGCCTCGCTGCAGGCAGTTAGCCTCGCTGCATGCAGTTAGCCTCGCTGCAGGCAGTTAGCCTCGCTGCAGGCAGTTAGCCTCGCTACATGCAGTTAGCCTTGCTGCAGGCAGTTAGCCTCGCTGCATGCAGTTAGCCTCGCTGCAGGCAGTTAGCCGCGCTGCATGCAGTTAGCCTCGCTGCAGGCAGTTAGCCTCGCTGCAGGCAGTTAGCCTCGCTACATGCAGTTAGCCTCGCTGCAGGCAGTTAGCCTCGCTGCATGCAGTTAGCCTCGCTGCATGCAGTTAGCCTCGATGCAGGCAGTTAGCCTCGCTACATGCAGTTAGCCTCGCTGCAGGCAGTTAGCCTTGCTGCAGGCAGTTAGCCTCGCTGCAGGCAGTTAGCCTCGCTGCATGCAGTTAGCCTCGCTGCATGCAGTTAGCCTCGCTGCAGGCAGTTAGCCTCGCTACATGCAGTTAGCCTCGCTGCAGGCAGTTAGCCTTGCTGCAGGCAGTTAGCCTCGCTGCATGCAGTTAGCCTCGCTGCAGGCAGTTAGCCTCGCTGCATGCAGTTAGCCTCGCTGCAGGCAGTTAGCCTCGCTGCAGGCAGTTAGCCTCGCTACATGCAGTTAGCCTCGCTGCAGGCAGTTAGCCTCGCTGCATGCAGTTAGCCTCGCTGCAGGCAGTTAGCCTCGCTGCATGCAGTTAGCCTCGCTGCAGGCAGTTAGCCTCGCTGCAGGCAGTTAGCCTCTCTACATGCAGTTAGCCTCGCTGCATGGAGTTAGCCTCGCTGCATGCAGTTAGCCTCGCTGCAGGCAGTTAGCCTCTCTACATGCAGTTAGCCTCGCTGCATGGAGTTAGCCTCGCTGCATGCAGTTAGCCTAGCTGGATGCAGTTAGCCTAGCTGCATGGAGTTAGCCTCGCTGCATGCAGTTAGCCTCGCTGCATGGAGTTAGCCTCGCTGCATGCAGTTAGCCTCGCTGCAGGCAGTTAGCCTAGCTGGATGCAGTTAGCCTAGCTGCATGCAGTTAGCCTCGCTGCATGGCAGTTAGCCTCGCTGCGGGCAGTTAGCCTCGCTGCGGGCAGTTAGCCTCGCTGCATGGCAGTTAGCCTCACTGCATGGCAGTTAGCCTCGCTGCGGGCAGTTAGCCTCACTGCATGGCAGTTAGCCTCGCTGCGGGCAGTTAGCCTCGCCTTGGAGCTAAACCAGGTCCTGAAAAAAGATGTTTCTTGCACCATTTCTCTCTCTCTCTCTCTCTCCTATGCGTCTCCAACTCCTGCGATTTAACCTGTCAATCACCCGCAAAACGCCTGCGCTGTGGCGGGAGGTGAGCGCCTGGAGCTCTGCTATATTTCTCTAATGCAGAGCAGCTGCTGCACATGAACAACTTTTAACCAGAGTCAATAGGCAAAGATTTTTGTGGCGGAAATACGTCACCAATCCGACGAAAAATTCAGTGGCGCCTTACTTGTCATTAGAGTCTAAATATGTACATCTAAAAATATACACATTAATAAACATATTAATGTTAAATTAAAATTATATATATATATAAATATATATATATATATATATATATATATATATATATATATATATATATATATATATATATATATATACCTTTTAATGTTTTTATGTCTTAATCAGGGTCATTGGGTGGGTGGGGTGGCGCCCTAGCGCCCTCTATTGGCCAGCCACCACTGCTAGAAGGGTGGAGCAGCCTCACCTGGATGGATCCACCACCTTATAGACGACTCCTGAAGGAGACGTGGCGCTCGGCGTTTCTGTGGACATGAAGTACAGCTCGCCTGCCAGGAGAAAAGCTGGTCAATCATTTCTGCCAAACAGGAAACCCATCGGTGCCGTCCTGCTGACCCTTTACCAGACTCATCCTCAGCGAAGGAGATGATGTACGGATAGTAGCTGTTGATGAGTCCAGGGAAAGCACAGGTCAGGCCCACTCCCATGCAGACTTCATTATACTTCCACTGTCCAGAGTTTTTATCTTCCTTCAGGCTCATTAGACGCCTGGAAAATCAACAGAGAATTTAAAACAAACATTAAATACATTCCAGACAAAATTTCATTTAGTACAGGTTTAAATTTCCATTCCTTAAATTGCAGCAGTGACAAAAAAACATGGTCTGATCTGGAAGTTCAGAGCTTTCATATCTATGCAGCAAATCTGCAGTATTGTTGGTTTGGTGTGATCAGTGTGATGCAGCATCAGAAACAGCATCAGAAGCTCCGCCCTAAACTCACCCAGTCATGAAGTCTCCAAAGATGTACAAGCCGTTCAGGTTTGGATGTTCACAGCCGCGGTAAACGTATCCCCCGGTTACAGACTTCCCCACCTTATGAGGGTAGGCGTAGATAGGCAGCACATCGTCTGTCAACAGACCGCCGTGTTACTGCTGAGCGTACAAATACACAGAGTACACACACAGTACACACACTACACACAGTACACACAGAGTACACACAGAGTACACACACAGTACACACAGTACACACAGAGTACACACAGAGTACACACACAGTACACACAGAGTACAGTCAGTTAATTGATGTATTCAGCACCAAAGTCCAGAGGCTCTTTAAAAGCTGTGACCGTTTCCAACCTCCTGAAGGTCCATCAGAGCTCTGGCTTCTGGACTTTAACTAGACCGTTCAGCACCATTAAGTTCTTCTGCCCTCGGTTTGAACAATATTTGTGTCAAATATTTTAGTTCCTTTTATTTGTTTTATTATCTACCATGCTGCTCATCATATTACACTCTTTCACTCTTTATTACACAGTTTTCTATTTATTTAGAAAATTTGATTACACGCATCCCACATTTCCAGGTCTAGGTGCGGCACTCCAAAGGAGGACAGGCCCCCCAGGGATGGTGCCAACATGACCTGGACACCCCCCCATTCCCGGGCAGAGGTGTCAGCCTCAGTCCCAGCTAGTTGATTGCTCCCAACAGCAGAGACCATCGACCAGGCGGCTCCCCATCCAGGCCCCCCGACTCCGGGCAACAATCAGAGAACAAAGGTGTGAGAAAGACTCTGATCTTCGCTCTGCTCGCTTAGATATTGTGTTCCTGCGCGTTGTTCTCGAGTGATTAAAATCGGTCCAACTCCACCCCCCCAAATGTAGCTGGTGTCAGTGCACCCCCTCCAAGCAACATACCCAGAACCTTGAATGTCTAAATGTGAGAAGGGATAGAGGAAGCCATCAGCGGTGAGGCCTACACAATGAGACCAGACCCAGCGGGAGTGGCCAAGATTATTACAGGAATAAAGTCGCAATATTATTATTATTATAATTATAATAAGTCTCTGTGCCAGCAGGGTAAAGTAGCGCCTTACTTAGAGAGCTGTTGGTGCACAGCTTCTTATCGTAGCAGGAGAATCCCTCTTTCGCTCTCCAGCCATAGTTCCGACCTTTCTCGATGATGTCAACTTCCTCATACTTATTCTGGCCAACGTCTCCGCAGAAGATGCGACTCTTCCCTTCCTTGGTCTGGGGATCTCCCCGGTCCACAGAACACCTCCACATGTTCCGGACACCGTAAGCGTACACCTCTGGGCGCGCATCGTGCTCGAGGATGAACGGGTTGTCTGGGGGGATTCTGTACAGCGGGCCCCTCTCGTTGTTCTCCACATCAATGCGAAGAACTTTACCCAGGAGGGCCGACCTAAAACACAACCAAACCACTTCATAAAGTTGACCTTTATCGTCGCCTCGTCACAGTGCTGACTGCTCACTTGTTCTGGGCGTTCCCAAACATTCCAAACGGATCTCCAGCCATTCCACCGTCTCCTGTGAAGACGTACAGGTAGCCGTCATCTCCGAAGAGCAGCATCCCTCCGTTGTGATTGGACGCTGGCTCGTCAATCTCCAGAATTACCCTTAGGAAAAAAAATTAAACAAATATGTGTTTAATTCTCTACTCATAAAGGAATGTTTTCCACCATGCAGTGCAGGCCGTGGGTATCTACCGCTCTGACGTGTGGTCCACCAGATTCATGTCGTTGGCAGACACCCTGAACTCACTGATCCTTATTCTCTCGTCGAAGCCAACCTCCACAGAGTAGTACACGTACAGTTTGCCATTGTATTTGTATTTGGGATGAAAAGTAATTCCCAGGAAGCCCCTCTCATCTCCCTCCCACGACGACGTCAGCACCGCCTTGGTGATGTTCAGGAACGGCTTCTCCAGTCTGGATCGGTCAGGAAGGTACGCCCACACCAGCCCCACCTGCTCTGCCACGAAGAAGCGGTGCGTGCCGTCATTGGCGTGCACCATGGCGAGGGGGTTCCTCAGGCCATTGGCCACCTCCTCCAGACACAGCTGCAGACAGCCGTCAGAATCCCTCTGAACCCGGCCCAGGTTCTGGGTCAGTTTCTGATTGCTGAGCAGGTGAGGATAGCAATAATCAGCATCGTCCAGCTCCAGGAGTTTGCAGAGACGATTCTGGTTGTCTTTTGCGTGAAGTAGACGCTGATCATTGGACAGAGACGGGATGATGGAGCGGCACTCATTCCAGAACTGGGAACAGTAGTCTGGGCAGAGGCCCGGAATGGTCCGCAGGGGGGTGCTGGGATCCTCTGCATCAAACAGGTGAGCGGCGTACGGGGAACACTCCTGAGATCAAAGATGGAGGATTTATTGGACAGAGAATAACAATGGCAAAAGGAAGAAAAGATCTCCGTTATCCTGATCTTCCTAACGGAGGACTTTTCTCCAGACAGCAGCTTTGCTGGTGGTTCCTGGAAGGTCTAAAAACAGAACCAGATCTTTCATTATCAGGTTCTGCTGTGGTGGAACCAGTCCAAATAATACTGGAATAAGGTCCCAACATTATCAGAGTAAAGTCGTAGTACAAGAATAAAATTGTATGAGAAAAACGTTGAATAATGATGAGAATAAGTCATCATACCTCAACCCGTTTTTACAACTTTATATATAATTTATATATAATTTTATGACTTTATTCTCTTAAAGTCGTAGGGGAGCGGCCGTTCCAACCGCTGCATTTCCGAATTCTCCCAGTGGTGCCCGACTTTACACGAGTGAATAAAGTGAATGTGATTGGTCGTTTATCAAGGGGCAGGATTGTTGTGGGAAGGTTCACAAGCAAGTTTGGTTGTTGCCAGTTTGTGGGAAGCATCTTGCTAACCAGTTAGCAACTTAGTGCTAGCAGGTTCCCAATGGGAAATTCCATTGGGACCAAGTAGCACTAAATTGGTGACTTAGAAACGACGCTGTCAAGGAACGCTATGGACAGCGGAAACATGCAAGAGGAGGAGAGTTTAGTGTCGGAGGTCGTGGATGAGTCTCCTCCGTCATCCATTTTTTATTTAGAGGAGGAAAGCGGGGACGAAGATGTTGTGGAAGAGGACGCCAGGGCGGCAGAAGCTTGGTTTGGTGTAGAAGGCTTCCAGCCGTACATGTTTGAGCCAGAATGATTTGACATTTAAATATGATTTCAGTACGACTTTTTAAGAGGATAAGGCAGCGACATTAACAGAATAGTCGTAATATTACAAGAATAAAATTGTTACATTGTACGAGAAGTCATCATACCACAACCTTTTTTTTTTACGACTTTATTCTCATAATATTATGATATTATTTATGACTTTATTCTCTTAAATCTACCAACTTATGCTCATAATGTTATGACTTTATTCTCGTATTAAAAAAATAATCTCTATCCTGGCCCTAATAATCCACAGTACTGAAACTTCACTTCTAAGGGATGAATTAGGACGACCAGATGCTGCTGCTCGTTGGTTCTGGTTCTGTTGGACCCGTCAGCAGCATTCTGATGCAACATCTGGGTTTTCTGTGGGAGAATTGCTCAGAGGAGTTTTAGATCCTGCAGATATAGTGAGGATCAGAAGGTCTACTGGCTGCTGCAGAGCATGGATGGAGTTAAAAGCGTCCTGCAGGGCAGGTAGGTCTTAATGATAACATATGAACCTTTAACTTTAGTCATTGTTGAAAGTCTGATGACCGCATGGTGATGACCCCCAGGGCAGAGAGCCTCTTTGCTCCTCCATTTTATTTGACTCAGAGTTTTTCTCTTAGTTCTTTTTATTTTATAAATATTCTGATTAGTTCAGAATATCTGAAATCAGCTTCTGCGGCGGGATGACCTGAGCCTCAGGTTATGACGTAACTGCGGGTGTTTGGGTCAGATGATCAAAGCTGCAGGTGACCTTTGCTCGTGCGCTTTACCTGGCAGAGCAGCTCCATCACGAAGCCCGCGCAGCTTTCATAGCCCCCCAGGTCTAGATTCTCCATGATCCGGTAATATCTGGCCATCAGCTCCTGGTCCTTCTGCTGGTCGCAGCAGCCGAACTCTCGGTACATGACGCAGAACTCCAGGTCTCTGTTGGGGCGGAAGGGCGGCTTAAAGTCCAAACACTGCGGGTGAAGCGTTGCAGGCGCCGCACTCACAACCAAAAGCCAAAGCACTGCCTGCGGCCGGATCCGGAGACCCAGGCCGCCTGGAGGCTTAACAGAACCGGGGCGCATGACGGCGAGCAGAGGGAGCAGTGAGCGCAGAGGAGCAGCAGAGCTTCCGGTCACACTGGACTTCGCTCCGGACTCAGCGGGTGACGCGCGGCGGACACCCGCCAGGTGGTAACCCCGGGCAACAGGAGCAAAGGAGGAAGAAAAGACTAAACTTCCGAAGACAGCCGGTCGGTGAACAGTGTTTATATGCGCCGGTTACCATGGTAACCAAGTAAAGAAAAGCAGATTTTACTCCAGAGATTTTCTGGATGCCACGCGCCCCGCGTACAGGGAGCGCGTCTGACTGTCTGATGGACTGTCTGACTGACTGACTGACTGTCTGACTGACAGACTGTCTGTCTGACTGACTGTCTGACTGACAGACTGTCTGTCTGACTGTGTCTGACTGACTGACTGTGTCTGACTGACAGACTGTCTGACTGACTGTGTCTGACTGACAGACTGTCTGACTGACTGACTGTCTGACTGACTGTCTGACTGACTGTCTGACTGACTGTCTGACTGACAGACTGTCTGACTGACTGACTGTCTGACTGACAGACTGTCTGTCTGACTGTCTGACTGACTGTCTGACTGACTGTCTGACTGACTGTCTGACTGACAGACTGTCTGACTGACTGACTGTCTGACTGACAGACTGTCTGTCTGACTGACTGTCTGTCTGACTGACTGTCTGACTGACTGTCTGACTGACAGACTGTCTGACTGACTGACTGTGTCTGACTGACAGACTGTCTGACTGACTGACTGTCTGACTGACTGTCTGACTGACAGACTGTCTGTCTGACTGTGTCTGACTGACTGTCTGACTGACAGACTGTCTGACTGACTGACTGTCTGACTGACAGACTGTCTGTCTGACTGTGTCTGACTGACTGTCTGACTGACTGACTGTCTGACTGACTGACTGTCTGACTGACAGACTGTCTGTCTGACTGTGTCTGACTGACTGTGTCTGACTGACTGTCTGACTGACAGACTGTCTGACTGACTGACTGACTGTCTGACTGACTGACTGTCTGACTGACAGACTGTCTGTCTGACTGTGTCTGACTGACTGTCTGACTGACAGACTGTCTGACTGACTGTCTGACTGACAGACTGTCTGACTGACTGACTGTCTGACTGACAGACTGTGTCTGACTGACTGACTGTGTCTGACTGACTGACTGACAGACTGTCTGTCTGTGTCTGACTGACTGACTGTGTCTGACTGACTGACTGTGTCTGACTGACTGACTGACGGACTGTCTGTCTGTGTCTGACTGACTGACTGACTGATTGACTGACTGACAGACTGTGTCTGACTGTGTCTGACTGTCTGACTGACAGACTGTCTGTCTGACTGTGTTTGACTGACTGTCTGACTGACAGACTGTCTGACTGACTGACTGTCTGACTGACAGACTGTCTGACAGACTGTGTCTGACTGACTGTGTCTGACTGACTGACTGACAGACTGTCTGTCTGTGTCTGACTGACTGACTGACTGTCTGACTGTGTCTGACTGACTGACTGTGTCTGACTGACTGACTGACGGACTGTCTGTCTGTGTCTGACTGACTGACTGATTGACTGACTGACAGACTGTGTCTGACTGTGTCTGACTGACTGACTGACTGATTGACTGACTGACAGACTGTCTGTCTGACTGTGTCTGACTGACTGACTGATTGACTGACGGACTGTCTGTCTGACTGTGTCTGACTGACTGACTGACAGACTGTCTGTCTGACTGTGTCTGACTGACTGTGTCTGACTGACTGACTGACAGACTGTCTGTCTGTGTCTGACTGACTGTCTGACTGTGTCTGACTGACTGACTGTGTCTGACTGACTGATGGACTGTCTGTCTGTGTCTGACTGACTGACTGATTGACTGACTGACAGACTGTGTCTGACTGTGTCTGACTGACTGACTGACTGACTGACGGACTGTCTGTCTGACTGTGTCTGACTGACTGACTGACTGACTGACGGACTGTCTGTCTGACTGTGTCTGACTGACTGACTGACAGACTGTCTGTCTGACTGTGTCTGACTTACTGACTGATTGACTGACTGATTGACTGACTGACGGACTGTCTGTCTGGTCTGACTGTGTCTGACTGACTGACTGAGTGTGTCTGACTGACTGGCGGACTGTCTGTCTGTGTCTGACTGATTGACTGACTGACTGTCTGTCTGTGTCTGACTGATTGACTGACTGACTGTCTCTGACTGACTGACTGACAGACTGTCTGTCTGACTGTGTCTGACTGACTGACTGACAGACTGTCTGACTGACTGTGTCTGACTGACTGACTGTCTGTCTGTGTCTGACTGACTGACTGACAGACTGTCTGTCTGACTGTGTCTGACTGACTGACAGACTGTCTGTCTGACTGTGTCTGACTGACTGACTGACTGTCTGACTGTGTCTGATTGACTGATTGACTGACTGACAGACTGTGTCTGACTGACTGACTGAAAGACTGTCTGTCTGACTGTGTCTGACTGACTGACTGACTGACTGACGGACTGTCTGTCTGTGTCTGACCGATTGACTGACTGACTGTGTCTGATTGACTGACTGGCAGACTGTGTCTGACTGACTGACTGATTGACTGACTGACTGTCTGACTGTGTCTGATTGACTGATTGACAGACTGTCTGTCTGACTGTGTCTGACTGACTGACTGATTGACTGACTGATGGTCTGTCTGTCTGTCTGTGTCTGACTGATTGACTGACAGTCTGTCTGACTGTGTCTGACTGACTGACTGACTGACAGACTGTCTGTCTGACTGTGTCTGACTTACTGACTGATTGACTGACTGATTGACTGACTGATGGACTGTCTGACTGTGTCTGACTGACTGACTGATTGACTGACAGTCTGTCTGACTGTGTCTGACTGACTGATTAACTGACAGTCTGTCTGACTGTGTCTGACTGACTGACTGATTGACTGACAGTCTGTCTGTCTGTGTCTTACTGATTGACTGACAGTCTGTCTGTCTGTGTCTGACTGATTGACTGACTGACTGTGTCTGATTGACTGATTGCCTGACTGACAGACTGTGTCTGACTGACTGACTGATTGACTGACTGACTGTCTGACTGTGTCTGATTGACTGATTGACAGACTGTCTGTCTGACTGTGTCTGAATGACTGACTGATTGACTGACTGATGGTCTGTCTGTCTGTCTGTGTCTGACTGATTGACTGACAGTCTGTCTGACTGTGTCTGACTGACTGACTGACTGACAGACTGTCTGTCTGACTGTGTCTGACTTACTGACTGATTGACTGACTGATTGACTGACTGATGGACTGTCTGACTGTGTCTGACTGACTGACTGATTGACTGACAGTCTGTCTGCTGTGTCTGACTGACTGATTAACTGACAGTCTGTCTGACTGTGTCTGACTGACTGACTGATTGACTGACAGTCTGTCTGTCTGTGTCTGAACTGATTGACTGTCATGTCTGCATGTGTCTGACTGACTTGACAGTCTGTCTGACTGTGTCTGACTGACTGATTAACTGACAGTCTGTCTGACTGTGTCTGACTGACTGACTGATTGACTGACAGTCTGTCTGTCTGTGTCTGACTGATTGACTGTCTGACTGTGTCTGACTGACAGACTGTCTGTCTGACTGTGTCTGACTGACTGACTGACGGACTGTCTGACTGTGTCTGATTGACTGACTGACGGACTGTCTGTCTGTGTCTGACTGATTGACTGACTGACTGTCTGACTGTGTCTGACTGACTGACTGACAGACTGTCTGTCTGACTGTGTCTGACTTACTGACTGATTGACTGACTGATTGACTGACTGATGGACTGTCTGACTGTGTCTGACTGACTGATTGACTGACAGTCTGTCTGACTGTGTCTGACTGACTGATTGACTGACAGTCTGTCTGTCTGTGTCTGACTGATTGACTGTCTGACTGTGTCTGACAGACTGTCTGTCTGACTGTGTCTGACTGACTGACTGTCTGACTGTGTCTGATTGACTGACTGATGGACTGTCTGTCTGTGTCTGACTGATTGACTGACTGTCTGACTGTGTCTGACTGACTGACTGACTGTCTGACTGTGTCTGACTGACTGACTGACGGACTGACTGTGTCTGACTGACAGACTGTCTGACTGACTGTCTGACTGACAGACTGTCTGACTGACTGACTGTCTGACTGACAGACTGTGTCTGACTGACTGACTGTGTCTGACTGACTGACTGACAGACTGTCTGTCTGTGTCTGACTGACGGACTGTGTCTGACTGACTGACTGTGTCTGACTGACTGACTGACGGACTGTCTGTCTGTGTCTGACTGACTGACTGACTGATTGACTGACTGACAGACTGTGTCTGACTGTGTCTGACTGTCTGACTGACAGACTGTCTGTCTGACTGTGTTTGACTGACTGTCTGACTGACAGACTGTCTGACTGACTGACTGTCTGACTGACAGACTGTCTGACAGACTGTGTCTGACTGACTGTGTCTGACTGACTGACTGACAGACTGTCTGTCTGTGTCTGACTGACTGACTGACTGTCTGACTGTGTCTGACTGACTGACTGTGTCTGACTGACTGACTGACGGACTGTCTGTCTGTGTCTGACTGACTGACTGATTGACTGACTGACAGACTGTGTCTGACTGTGTCTGACTGACTGACTGACTGATTGACTGACTGACAGACTGTCTGTCTGACTGTGTCTGACTGACTGACTGATTGACTGACGGACTGTCTGTCTGACTGTGTCTGACTGACTGACTGACAGACTGTCTGTCTGACTGTGTCTGACTGACTGTGTCTGACTGACTGACTGACAGACTGTCTGTCTGTGTCTGACTGACTGTCTGACTGTGTCTGACTGACTGACTGTGTCTGACTGACTGATGGACTGTCTGTCTGTGTCTGACTGACTGACTGATTGACTGACTGACAGACTGTGTCTGACTGTGTCTGACTGACTGACTGACTGACTGACGGACTGTCTGTCTGACTGTGTCTGACTGACTGACTGACTGACTGACGGACTGTCTGTCTGACTGTGTCTGACTGACTGACTGACAGACTGTCTGTCTGACTGTGTCTGACTTACTGACTGATTGACTGACTGATTGACTGACTGACGGACTGTCTGTCTGGTCTGACTGTGTCTGACTGACTGACTGAGTGTGTCTGACTGACTGGCGGACTGTCTGTCTGTGTCTGACTGATTGACTGACTGACTGTCTGTCTGTGTCTGACTGATTGACTGACTGACTGTCTCTGACTGACTGACTGACAGACTGTCTGTCTGACTGTGTCTGACTGACTGACTGACAGACTGTCTGACTGACTGTGTCTGACTGACTGACTGTCTGTCTGTGTCTGACTGACTGACTGACAGACTGTCTGTCTGACTGTGTCTGACTGACTGACTGACTGACAGACTGTCTGTCTGACTGTGTCTGACTGACTGACTGACTGTCTGACTGTGTCTGATTGACTGATTGACTGACTGACAGACTGTGTCTGACTGACTGACTGAAAGACTGTCTGTCTGACTGTGTCTGACTGGACTGACTGACTGACTGACGGACTGTCTGTCTGTGTCTGACCGATTGACTGACTGACTGTGTCTGATTGACTGACTGGCAGACTGTGTCTGACTGACTGACTGATTGACTGACTGACTGTCTGACTGTGTCTGATTGACTGATTGACAGACTGTCTGTCTGACTGTGTCTGACTGACTGACTGATTGACTGACTGATGGTCTGTCTGTCTGTCTGTGTCTGACTGATTGACTGACAGTCTGTCTGACTGTGTCTGACTGACTGACTGACTGACAGACTGTCTGTCTGACTGTGTCTGACTTACTGACTGATTGACTGACTGATTGACTGATGATGGACTGTCTGACTGTGTCTGACTGACTGACTGATTGACTGACAGTCTGTCTGACTGTGTCTGACTGACTGATTAACTGACAGTCTGTCTGACTGTGTCTGACTGACTGAACTGATTGACTGACAGTCTGTCTGTCTGTGTCTTACTGATTGACTGACAGTCTGTCTGTCTGTGTCTGACTGATTGACTGACTGACTGTGTCTGATTGACTGATTGCCTGACTGACAGACTGTGTCTGACTGACTGACTGATTGACTGACTGACTGTCTGACTGTGTCTGATTGACTGATTGACAGACTGTCTGTCTGACTGTGTCTGAATGACTGACTGATTGACTGACTGATGGTCTGTCTGTCTGTCTGTGTCTGACTGATTGACTGACAGTCTGTCTGACTGTGTCTGACTGACTGACTGACTGACAGACTGTCTGTCTGACTGTGTCTGACTTACTGACTGATTGACTGACTGATTGACTGACTGATGGACTGTCTGACTGTGTCTGACTGACTGACTGATTGACTGACAGTCTGTCTGACTGTGTCTGACTGACTGATTAACTGACAGTCTGTCTGACTGTGTCTGACTGACTGACTGATTGACTGACAGTCTGTCTGTCTGTGTCTGACTGATTGACTGACAGTCTGTCTGTCTGTGTCTGACTGATTGACTGTCTGACTGTGTCTGACTGACTGACAGTCTGTCTGACTGTGTCTGACTGACTGATTAACTGACAGTCTGTCTGACTGTGTCTGACTGACTGACTGATTGACTGACAGTCTGTCTGTCTGTGTCTGACTGATTGACTGTCTGACTGTGTCTGACTGACAGACTGTCTGTCTGACTGTGTCTGACTGACTGACTGACGGACTGTCTGTCTGTGTCTGACTGATTGACTGACTGACTGTCTGACTGTGTCTGACTGACTGACTGACAGACTGTCTGTCTGACTGTGTCTGACTTACTGACTGATTGACTGACTGATTGACTGACTGATGGACTGTCTGACTGTGTCTGACTGACTGATTGACTGACAGTCTGTCTGACTGTGTCTGACTGACTGATTGACTGACAGTCTGTCTGTCTGTGTCTGACTGATTGACTGTCTGACTGTGTCTGACAGACTGTCTGTCTGACTGTGTCTGACTGACTGACTGACTGACTGACTGACTGACTGACCGACGGACTGACTGACTGTCTGACTGACTGACTGACTGACTGACTGACTGACTGACTGACCGACTGACTGACTGACTGACTGACTGACTGACTGACGGACTGACTGACTGACTGACTGACTGACTGACTGACTGACTGTCTGACTGACTGACTGACTGACTGACTGACTGACTGACTGACTGACTGACTGACTGACTGACTGACTGACTGACCGACGGACTGACTGACTGTCTGACTGACTGACTGACTGACTGACTGACTGACTGACTGACTGACTGACTGACTGACTGACTGACGGACTGACTGACTGACTGACTGACTGACTGACTGACCGACTGACTGACTGACTGTCTGACTGACTGACTGACTGACTGACTGACTGACTGACTGACTGACTGACTGACTGACTGACTGACTGACTGACTGACTGACTGACTGACTGACGGACTGACTGACTGTCTGACTGACTGACTGACTGTGTCTGACTGACTGATTGATGGACTGTCTGACTGTGTCTGATTGACTGACTGACTGTGTCTGACTGACTGATTGATGGACTGTGTGACTGTGTCTGATTGACTGACTGACTGTGTCTGACTGACTGATTGACGGACTGTCTGTCTGTGTCTGACTGATTGACTGACTGACTGTCTGACTGTGTCTGACTGACTGACTGACGGACTGACTGTGTCTGACTGACAGACTGTCAGTCAGTCAGACTGTGTCTGACTGACTGATTGACTGACTGACAGACTGTCTGACTGACTGATTGACTGACTGATTGACGGACTGTCTGACTGTCTGACTGACAGACTGTCTGACTGACTGTCTGTCTGTGTCTGATTGACTGACTGACTGTGTCTGACTGACTGATTGACGGACTGTCTGACTGACTGTGTCTGACTGACTGATTGACGGACTGTCTGACTGTGTCTGATTGACTGACTGACTGTGTCTGACTGACTGATTGATGGACTGTGTGACTGTGTCTGATTGACTGACTGACTGTGTCTGACTGACTGATTGACGGACTGTCTGACTGTGTCTGATTGACTGACTGACTGTGTCTGACTGACTGATTGATGGACTGTCTGACTGTGTCTGATTGACTGACTGACTGTGTCTGACTGACTGATTGATGGACTGTGTGACTGTGTCTGATTGACTGACTGACTGACTGTGTCTGACTGACTGATTGACGGACTGTCTGTCTGTGTCTGACTGATTGACTGATTGACTGTCTGACTGTGTCTGACTGACTGACTGACGGACTGACTGTGTCTGACTGACAGACTGTCAGTCAGTCAGACTGTGTCTGACTGACTGATTGACTGACTGACAGACTGTCTGACTGACTGACTGACAGACTGACTGTCTGTCTGACTGTGTCTGATTGACTGACTGACTGTGTCAGACTGTGTCTGACTGACTGATTGACTGACTGACAGACTGTCTGACTGACTGTCTGTCTGACTGTGTCTGATTGACTGACTGACTGACTGTGTCTGACTGACTGATTGACGGACTGTCTGACTGTGTCTGATTGACTGACTGACTGACTGTTTCTGACTGACTGATTGACGGACTGTCTGACTGTGTCTGATTGACTGACTGACTGACTGATTGACTGACTGATCCATCCATCCCGCCCAATTAAAGCCCCTCAGCCAATCAGTGTCAGCCATGCCTCTAAGCTTATTGAAGGTCATTATCACGTGACGTTTACATGTAGACAGCCTATCATCTACTGGTTTTCTCAATGACACCACATGAAAAGTTAACCTGTTGAAGGCGCATAGACAGCAGCTTAATGTGTTCAATAAATCTTTTATTTAACTCATTTCCCGCCTGCAATAAAAATCTCTCCCCTCAGCAGAGTGAGCAGTTTATAAACATCACTTTTGATTGTTAAAGTTTTTCTATGGTGTTGCTTTGTTTGGAAGTAACGTAACATTACCAACATGTGAAAAGTAATTAGTTAAACTAGATGTTCCAGAGAATTCCAGTTCTCCTGCAAGCCCCCCTCCCCTCTGTAAGTTAGTGTATTCACTCTACCTTGCTAACTGTCCTTGTTGTAATGCTAATAACCTGTGATGTGACCAGTCCTTCTACAGGAGGCTGGATAAAGGCTGAACCAAACTGGCATCAGAACCAGAGCATGCTCCAAACACTTTTCATTACCTCCCCCTGCAACATCAGACCTTTCTGCAGGAATATCTTGATAAGTCAGATCTAAATCTTTTATTTAGGCAAAGCTATTGAACAACCAGATATCATACGGGTCCTAGTTCCTGAGCTGAGAACAGGTCATAACCAGCTTTTCCAGCAAGGCAAGGCAGAGCCTATTTCTATTATCCATTCACCAACAGACTCATTTAGATTGCAAAGCTCACTATGTGAAACAAGGAACAACTTAGAGAATAATTGTATTTTGTCTGTTCTCACCTTTTCACATCATTCAACATTTCAGCTTAGAAAATGACAAACAGTCTGATTTCAGTAATGTAGTAACTTTAATTCCACCCAAAGAAAAGCTCTACCTATGAAGCTACAATTGTCCCATTTAGCAGTTTTTACAAACCCAAGGTGAGTCCTTCCTGCATGTGTGACAGGTATACTGTGTGCAGTGAACACAACGCTCAGTGCTGTGGTTCCTGTTGCAGAGAATGCACACCTGGCCTGCTTAGAATAACAATGAAAAAATCTAAAAAATAGAGTTTAGCACATATTCTAGAGTTGTAGTTTGGAGGCACTAAAGTGATCTATAGTGTAGTCTTTGCTCATTTTATACATATTCTAATAATAAAATAGAGTTGCCATTTGTCATTCAGGCTTTGGGAAATTCCTCAAAGTATTATTTTCGAATCCAATAAATGTGTTATGAAAGACATGTGATGAATGTGATAATAATCCACCTCTCCTTGGTGACGCTTTTGAATATGCCTCTCTGATTATTTTGTAACTAGCAGACGGAGCATTTGCGGAGGGGCGAGCTCTGCATAGGGTCCAATGTAATTCTCCCAGAGCGATAGGAGACTCGCTTTTAGGAAACTGTGGTTGTAGCTCACTGTCTGCCTTGCTGTGGTTGCGGAGAAGTGTCCGTTTTGTAGAAAAAATCATCCTCTGAAGAGATATTAATCCAGAAAAGCCGAATCTGTGACTATATTGCCAACTTTACTGCAGTCTTACGATGCGGTCTGCATGTCTGCAGCGGAGGAGAGAGAGAGGAGAGACCGCTTGAGTTATAATTCCCCCCAAATAAATAATGCTCATTATTGTAGAAATATTGTTGCTTTCTAGAGAGAGAGACTTGAGCTGAAACCAAAACTGAAGAGGTGGATTTGTTCTCCAGCCACAGCGCTAATGGAGCATTTAGGATGATCAGGGATTCATGAGTTGATAAGAACTGTTGGGGCGATTGGAGGCTGACGAAAATTCTTGTATCTCTGAGATTTAGCAACATGCTAAGTATATATATTGTTTATTTATTCTTAATGCACCTTTTTCCTCCTTGTTTGCACCTTCAGTAACTTCTATGCCAATATGTGACGAGTGAATTTCTCCGCTGGGAGATCAATAAAGCTCATCTAATCTAATCTAATCTAATCTAAGGTGTAGATGGTGTAGATAGGTGTAGGTTTGTGTTTGAAATAAATGTGTCAGAGTTTTACGTATACAGCTCTGTAATCTAAGGATGTTTAAATGCTAATCTCACAGCTGGTAATGCTTGGAACAGCTGCTAGCTGTAAACATCATGGCTCACTAACCTTCAACAGGCATTAGACAAAATAAAGTTCAGAGTTAGATCAGCCATTAACCTTCACACAAAGACAAAAAAAGAGCAAAATGTTTTAAACATTCCTAAGCACCCAAGAATAAAGAATAAAAACATAATTTCAGGTTTTAGTTTTTCTTTAACCAGTCTATAATCAGCTGCTTCATCTACTAACAGTTTTATTTCTCACTGTACGTTCATACAACAGCCACCAGAGGGAAGCAGAGGCTCTTTCCATCTGGAAGATTCACTGCAGTGATGTGTGAGCAATCACCAACCTGCAACCACACGCAGCAGCTGCAATTACCAGTAGCTCACAGCAGGTGGCAGCAGAGTGCTCTGAAATGATGGGAGTGACATTTAGATCGGGTCACCTGTGAAGTTCACTGAACGGCAGACATCTGAGGGCAGATATGTGAGCTAGCTCCACCTCAACAGGAAGTCTAGGGAGCTAATATTCAATTCTATTCAGTGTATTTCTATAGCTCCAATTCACATCATATCATCTCAGCTCACTTTCCAGTTCACCAGATCATCCAGTCAGATTGATTCAAAGTTTTCTATCTAAGGAAAACCAGCTGATTGCATCGACTCATTGACTCTTCAGCAATCCCTCACACTAAGCATGCTTGTAGCGACAGTGGAGAGGAAAAACTCCCTTTGAACAGGAAGAAACCTCCAGCAGAACCAGGCTCAGTGTGAGCGGCCATCTGCTGAGGCCCACTGGGGTTCAAGGAGACAGAAGCAGACATAGAAAAAGAAGCATAGATACAAAAGGCATCTGAGCTTCTCTTCTTCCTCCTCAGATCTTTGCTTCTTTAAACTTAAAGCCCCCCAAAAATGTCGACTTGTAATAGTTTTCTCATGCTTAATCATATCAGAAATCCTGGTTTATGGGAGATTTCTGTTTGTTTGGTGACCTTGCTTCTCAGAGAGCCTGGAGCATCTGATAAAACCTAAAGCAAAGCTTTTTTTTCTGCCTGACTGGATCTTAGATCTTTAAAGACAAACTTGGGCCCAAAAGCAAAGAAAATCATGTCAGCTTCTTCCACATCTGTTAGATGCTTCTTTAGATCATGATTTTCTCTTTGAGCATCATACTGGAATATATTCAGAAAACAAGTTTATTGAAGATAGTTGACCTGATTAATTTCAGCTCTGCTGGACCCAGGGAACCTCAGGTGTGCTTTGGTGGCCTCAGACATCAGCTTAGACCTCCCAGCATTAGGTCAGGCCTCTGGGAGCTCCCACTCACTCTCCATTCAAAGGCTCTGCTGTCAGGAATGTCGGTAAAAACGGTTCATCATCTGCTCGGTGGACCTGGAGGAGCGAGGAGTTTGGAGACACGGGGCGGGTTCTGGGGACATGAAAACATGAGCAGACAGACGGGAGGGAGCAGGAAATGAGCTGAATATTTCCACCAAGCAGCCGCCTACACATCAGGCCAGGAGAGGCTGAGGTTTTTCCCTCCTCACTATGGAAACACAGCTAACAGACGCTAACAGACGCTAACAACACCAGCTAACAGCAGCTAACAGAAGCTAACAGCAGCCAACAATAGCTAAAAACAAACAGCCAACAGGAGCTAACAGAAGCTAAAACCAGCTAACACCAGACAATATCAGCTAACAGCAGCTAAAAGAAGCTAACAACACCAGCTAACAGCAGCTAAAAGACGCTAACAACACCAGCTAACAGCAGCTAAAAGAAGCTAACAACACCAGCTAACAGCAGCAAAAAAAAACCTAACAACACTAGCTAACAGCAGCTAAAAGAAGCTAACAACACCAGCTAACAGCAGCTAACAGACGCTAACAACACCAGCCAACAGCTGCTAAAAGAAGCTAACAACACCAGCCAACAGCAGCTAAAAGAAGCTAACAACACCAGCTAACAGCAGCGAAAAGAAGCTAACAACACCAGCTAACAGCAGCTAAAAGAAGCTAACAACACCAGCTAACAGCTGCTAAAAGAAGCTAACAACACCAGCCAACAGCAGCTAAAAGAAGCTAACAACACCAGCTAACAGCAGCGAAAAGAAGCTAACAACACCAGCTAACAGCAGCGAAAAGAAGCTAACAACACTAGCTAACAGCAGCTAAAAGAAGCTAACAACACTAGCTAACAGCAGCTAAAAGAAGCTAACAACACCAACTAACAGCAGCGAAAAGAAGCTAACAACACTAGCTAACAGCAGCTAAAAGAAGCTAACAACACCAGCTAACAGCAGCTAAAAGAAGCTAACAACACCAGCTAACAGCAGCTAACAGACGCTAACAACACCAGCCAACAGCTGCTAAAAGAAGCTAACAACACCAGCCAACAGCAGCTAACAGACGCTAACAACACCAGCCAACAGCAGCTAACAGACGCTAACAACACCAGCCAACAGCAGATAAAAGAAGCTAACAACAGCAGCTAAAAGAAGCTAACAACACCAGCTAACAGCAGCTAAAAGAAGCTAACAACACCAGCTAACAGCAGCTAAAAGAAGCTAACAACACCAGCTAACAGCAGCGAAAAGAAGCTAACAACACTAGCTAACAGCTGCTAACAGAAGCTAACAGCAGCCAACAATAGCTAAAAACAAACAGCCAACAGGACTTAAAATAAGTTAAAAACAGCTAACAACACCAGACAACATCAGCTAACAGCAGCTAACAGAAGCTAACAACATCAGCCAACAGCAGTTAACAACAGCTAAAAGAAGCTAACAACACCAGCCAACAGCAGCTAAAAGAAGCTACCAACAGCAGCTAAAAGAAGCTAACAACACCAGCCAACAGCAGCTAAAAGAAGCTACCAACAGCAGCTAAAAGAAACTAACAACACCAGCCAACAGCAGCTAACAGCAGCTAAGAAGCTAACAACACCAGCCAACAGCAGCTAAAAGAAGCTAACAACACCAGCTAACAGCAGCTAAAAGAAGCTAACAACACCAGCTAAAAGCAGCGAAAAGAAGCTAACAACACTAGCTAACAGCTGCTAACAGAAGCTAACAGCAGCCAACAATAGCTAAAAACAAACAGCCAACAGGAGCTAACAGAAGCTAAAACCAGCTAACACCAGACAACATCAGCTAACAGAAGTTAAAATAAGTTCAAAACAGCTAACAAGACCAGACAACATCAGCTAACAGAAGCTAACAACATCAGCCAACAGCAGTTAACAACAGCTAAAAGAAGCTAACAACACCAGCCAACAGCAGCTAAAAGAAGCTACCAACAGCAGCTAAAAGAAGCTAACAACACCAGCCAACAGCAGCTAAAAGAAGCTACCAACAGCAGCTAAAAGAAACTAACAACACCAGCCAACAGCAGCTAACAGCAGCTAAAAAGCTAACAACACCAGCCAACAGCAGCTAAAAGAAGCTAACAACACCAGCTAACAGCAGCGAAAAGAAGCTAACAACACCAGCTAACAGCAGCGAAAAGAAGCTAACAACACTAGCTAACAGCAGCTAAAAGAAGCTAACAACACTAGCTAACAGCAGCTAAAAGAAGCTAACAACACCAGCTAACAGCAGCGAAAAGAAGCTAACAACACTAGCTAACAGCAGCTAAAAGAAGCTAACAACACCAGCTAACAGCAGATAAAAGAAGCTAACAACAGCAGCTAAAAGAAGCTAACAACACCAGCTAACAGCAGCTAAAAGAAGCTAACAACACCAGCTAACAGCAGCTAAAAGAAGCTAACAACACCAGCTAACAGCAGCGAAAAGAAGCTAACAACACTAGCTAACAGCTGCTAACAGAAGCTAACAGCAGCCAACAATAGCTAAAAACAAACAGCCAACAGGAGCTAACAGAAGCTAAAACCAGCTAACACCAGACAACATCAGCTAACAGAAGTTAAAATAAGTTAAAAACAGCTAACAACACCAGACAACATCAGCTAACAGCAGCTAACAGAAGATAACAACATCAGCCAACAGCAGTTAACAACAGCTAAAAGAAGCTAACAACACCAGCTAACAGCAGCTAACAGACGCTAACAACAGCAGCTAAAAGAAGCTAACAACACCAGCCAACAGCAGCTAAAAGAAGCTACCAACAGCAGCTAAAAGAAACTAACAACACCAGCCAACAGCAGCTAACAGCAGCTAAGAAGCTAACAACACCAGCCAACAGCAGCTAACAACAGCTAAAAGAAACTAACAACACCAGCCAACAGCAGCTAAAAGAAGCTACCAACAGCAGCTAAAAGAAGCTAACAACACCAGCCAACAGCAGCTAACAGCAGCTAAGAAACTAACAACACCAGCCAACAGCAGCTAAAAGAAGCTACCAACAGCAGCTAAAAGAAACTAACAACACCAGCCAACAGCAGCTAACAGCAGCTAAGAAGCTAACAACACCAGCCAACAGCAGCTAACAACAGCTAAAAGAAGCTACCAACAGCAGCTAAAAGAAGCTAACAACACCAGCTAACAGCAGCTAAGAAACAAATAACAACACCAGCCAACAAAAGCTAACAGCAGCCAACAATAGCTAAAAACATCAAACAGCCAACATCAGCTAACAGAAGCTAAAATAAGCTAAAACCAGCTAACAACACCAGACAACATCACCTAACAGCAGCCAACAAGGAAACAAGACTCGCCCCCAGAAAAAAATAAAAAAGTAAAAAAATGAAAATTAAATAATAAAATCTGAACTGTATATTTATTTTAACCCAACATACTGAAATACTAAATTAAATTTGTCCTCTAATAAGCTTGTTTTCATAAACATGTGAACAGCTGAGCTTCTCACCATGTTTTTGTATCAGAGAAAAGGCACCTGAAGTTCTGCTCTATCACCTGCTGAAACAAATAAAGATCAATCTTTAAAGTCAGCGTCCGCCAGGACCAACCTGAGACGGTTTCTTATAAACAGGGAAGTGTCTGTAAACTGTTGTGGGAGAAAAGTATTCAGCTATTCACCACCGGTTAAATAAAGGAACATCGATGGATTTCACTCAGTATCTTTGCAAAGAGAGAGCAGTTCATCATACGGTCCTTCTTGCTCAGTAATCAGCCCTGTTCTGCTCTGGGCAGCATTACGTCCTCATTAGTTACAACAATGGAAAATAGTCAGAGTCAAAACTAATTACAGACACTTTGGTTAAACAGTAACATTATTACGTTATGAATAAACCTGAGAAAGAATCTGGTTGGTTATGGGAAGAAGCTACAAACATCCTCATTCAGGGGAACTGTGTGGCCTTGGAGGTGAAACATCCATCCATCCATTTTCTGACACGCTTGATCCCAAGTGGGGTGGCGAGGGCTGCTGGTGCCTACCAGCTGTCTACGGGCGAGAGGCAGGATGCAGGTGAAACAGACTGAGTGAAAACCTTTATAGTGAGTAAATAGCATAAATCAATATATGAAATAAGAGAAATCAGAATTTTCCACCCACACGTCTCCAGTTTTGTGTCTGAAACGTGGCCTCCATGCTTCTCCATGTTTCAGTAGTTTCTGGGATTTGGTCCCAGTCCTCAGAACAGGACCGCTGGTTTTGGATCGGTTGGCGGCCCGTCTTGCTCCATGTGTTTCCAGCCCATTAACGTCCATTTTCATAAGATCTTCTCCTCAGACTGAGCTTCACTTTGTTCTCTAACATCTGATGACAAAAACAGAACAGCTGGACTTTCTAATGGACCTCGGCGAGGAATAGGCTCGTTATTTTATCATTATTCCCACTGAATCAGGTGATGTGTTGGGTTATCACCACCACAAACCTCATCATGTCCCGGCTGAAATGTTAGAGAACTACAGATTCTGCAGGAGGACCGGTTCCTGTAATGTGGAGGTTTGGATCAGTGAAAGTTTCTCTGAACACGCTGGGCTGATAGATGGCGACATCTTGGTTTTCAGACGATAAACAGACAGTATCGCCTTTAGAGAACATTTTGCTTGGCTGCGCTTCGCCTGTTTCTGTTATCCAAACATTTCAGACTGTGACAGGAGCCATTTATGGGGAGAAAATATGTTTATCTTTTTCATTAGTGGGAATTGAGATAATATTTTTATGTCTCTATCTGGACAGATTGTCTCCTTTTGTCACAGCGCTGCCCTACAATAAACCACTGATCCAGAAATAAGACAAAACTTCTCATAAGACTATAGCCCTTAAATTAAGCACTTCATTGAGTACTAATTTTCACTGATTAAAATGGAATCTAGATATTTACACAAATCTGAGCCAAGATGCATAACCTTTTATTGATCATCTCTCTTTGATCCTTAATCAGAATAAATTCCCCTGCTTTAGATCATTTAAAATCACCTGAAATGTGATCGCTTGTGTTTGCAGGATTGATGGTTGGATGTACTTCCTTCTAAGATGCTTAGACAATAATAAATTATGCTTTTAAACATTTAGGTAAATACGAAATACAATACCAAATTTTGTGATGGAAAGAGCATTAATTGGCAAACAGGGTAATGTCTATGACCTGGATGACTGAGAATCTCCACTAGAATATAAAATAGAGAAAATAGGAGAGGAGAGCAAGGAGCCGCTGAAACAGGCTGCTGCTTGTGCGGCGCCATCTACCCAATTAACCCTTGAAGAACATTTTCCTTTGTTTGATGGTTAATAGCTCTACTGGCAGCCAGAGTCTAAATTACTAAACTGAATTTAAACAGCTGGTCCAGGAGTCCATCCTTTATGTAAAAGACTAACGAATCCCGGTTAGTAATGAAATGACAGTTATAATCATTTAACTAATAGTTATCAATGACTTAATAATGATCTAAACTTACATATTTAATATATTCATAACCTGTTGGTAAAATTGCAAAACACATCAAACAAGGCGTGCTATTTCTGTTTCTTTACTTTAGAGAAACTTAGAGGGAAACAGAATTTGTTGCAACACCAGGAAGTCTACATCCGCGTGATGGGAGGATTTATCAGCAAAGCTTTCTTCCACTAGAAAATGAAGCCGCAGGGAGAGAAGCAACCGCTCTGAAACCAATGCTCACAAATCAGATTAGAAGTCATGAACATAGTGGTATTGCTGTAGAGTGGTATTGCTGTAGGGTGGTATTGCTGTAGGGTGGTATTGCTGTAGGGTGGTGTTGCTGTAGGGTGGTGCTGCTGTAGGGTGGTATTGCTGTAGGGTGGTGCTGCTGTAGGGTGGCATTGCTGTAGGGTGGTGCTGCTGTAGGGTGGTATTGCTGTAGGGTGGTGCTGCTGTAGGGTGGTATTGCTGTAGGGTGGTATTGCTGTAGGGTGGTATTGCTGTAGGGTGGTGCTGCTGTAGGGTGGCATTGCTGTAGGGTGGTGCTGCTGTAGGGTGGTATTGCTGTAGGGTGGTGCTGCTGTAGGGTGGTGCTGCTGTAGGGTGGTGTTGCTGTAGGGTGGTGCTGCTGTAGGGTGGTATTGCTGTAGGGTGGTGCTGCTGTAGGGTGGTATTGCTGTAGGGTGGTGCTGCTGTAGGGTGGTGTTGCTGTAGGGTGGTGCTGCTGTAGGGTGGTGCTGCTGTAGGGTGGTGCTGCTGTAGGGTGGTGTTGCTGTAGGGTGGTGCTGCTGTAGGGTGGTGCTGCTGTAGGGTGGTGCTCCTGTAGGGTGGTGCTGCTGTAGGGTGGTGCTGCTGTAGGGTGGCGCTGCTGTAGGGTGGTGCTGCTGTAGGGTGGTGCTGCTGTAGGGTGGTGTTGCTGTAGGGTGGTGCTGCTGTAGGGTGGTGCTGCTGTAGGGTGGTGTTGCTGTAGGGTGGTGCTGCTGTAGGGTGGTGCTGCTGTAGGGGGGTGTTTGCTGTAGGGTGGGGGCTGCTGTAGGGGGGTTTGCGGCGTGGGTGGAAATTGCTGTAGGGTGGGCGCTGTGGGGTTTGGTTTTGCTGTAGGGGGGGTGTTGCTGAAAGGGTGGAATTGCTGTAGGGGGTTTTTGTGCTGTAGGGTGGTGCTGCTGTAGGGGGGGTGCTGAAAGGGTTTGGTGCTGCTGGGGGGTGGGCCCCCTGGTGGGGTTTGGTTTTGTTTGAAAGGGGGGTGCTGCTTGTAGGGGTTGGTGTTTGCTGTAGGGTGGTATTGCTTTTGGGGGGGCTGCTGTAGGGTGGCATTGCTGTGGGTGGTGCTGTTTGTAGGGGGGGTCACCCTGTGGGGTGGTGCGCGTAGGGTGGTGCCCCTGGGGGTGGTGTTTCCCCTTGAAAAAGGGTGGCATTCCCTGTCCGGGTGGTGCGGGCTGTAGGGTGGTGCTGCGTAGGGGTGGGTGCTGCTGTAGGGGCATTGCTGTGGGGTGGTTTTGGGCTGTAGGGTGGTGCTGTGAAGGGTGGTTTTTTGTTTTAGGGTGGTGCTGCTGTAGGGGGGGCATTGCTGTAGGGTGGCATTGCTGAAAGGGTGGCTTTGTTTGTGGGGTTTGGTCCCTGCTTAGGGGGGCATTCCCCTGTAGGGTGGCCCAATTGCTGTGGGGTGGGTGCTGCTGTAGGGTGGCCCTTGCTTTTGGGGGTGCTGCTTTTGGGGGTTGGGGGCGGCGGGAAGGGTTTGGCTTTTGGGGTGGTGCTGCTGTGGGGTGGTGCTGCTGTGGGGTTTGGTATTGCTTTTGGGGTCGGGGGCTGTTTGTAGGGTGGTCCCCCCTCCCCCCCTGTAAGGGGGTTTCTGCTTTTGGGGTGGAAATGCGTGGGGTTTGGTCCCGCTGTAGGGTGGTTTGGGGAAGGGTGGTGCTGCTGTAGGGGGGTGTGTGTAGGGTGGTGCGCTGTAGGGTGGGCTGCTTTTGGGGGAAATTGCTGGTTTAAAGGGTTGGTGCTCCCTGTAGGGGGGTGCCCCTGTAGGGGGGGTTGCTGCTGTAGGGTGGCTTTGCGTAGGGGGTCCCGCTTTTAGGGTGGCATTGCTGTAGGGTGGGGGCTGCGTAGGGGGGAGGTTGCTTTTAGGGGGGGTGCTGCTGTAGGGTGGTGCTGCTGTAGGGGGGGTGTCCTGTAGGGTGGTGCTGGGGGTAGGGGGGTGCTGCGTAGGGTGGCGTGCTGTAGGGTGGGCGGGCTGTAGGGGGGTGCGGGCTGTAGGGTTTGGGTTTTTCTGTAGGGGGGGGGCTCCCTTGTGGGGTTTGGTGCTGTTTTAGGGTGGTGTTGCTGAGGGTGGTCCCTGCTGTAGGGGGTGCGCGGTGGGGGGGGTTGCTGCTGTAGGGTGGCGCTGCGGGTTGGGGTGGTGCCTGCGTAGGGGGGCATTGCTGTAGGGGGGCGCTTTAGGGGGGTGTTTGCTGTAGGGGGGTTTGGCGTAGGGTGGTGCTGCGAAGGGGTGGGCTGCTGGGGGGTTTGGTGCGGCTGTAGGGTGGTTTTTGCTTGTGGTGGTGCTGTTTTGTAGGGTGGTATTGTGAAAGGGTGGTATTGCTTTTTAGGGTGGTTTTGCGGGTAGGGGGTTGCTGCTGTAGGGGGCATTCCCTTAGGGGTTGGGCCCTGTTTTGTAGGGTGGATTTGCTGTAGGGTGGTGCTGCGGTAGGGGGTGCCCCTGTAGGGGGGTTTGTTGCTTTTAGGGGGTGTGTGTAGGGTGTATTTGCTTTTTGGGTGGTGTGCTGAGGGGTGTTTTGCTGTTGGGGGGTTTGCTGTGTAGGGTGGTTTTGCTGTAGGGTGGTGCTGCTTTTTAAGGGTGGTGCTGCGTAGGGGGGGGCTCCCGTAGGGGGGTGTTGCTGTAGGGTGGAGTTTGCGTGGGGTTTGGTTTGCTGCTGTGGGGTTGGTGCTCCTGTGGGGTGGGTGCTGCTGTAGGGGGGTTTGCTGCTGTAGGGTTGGCGCTGCTGTGGGGTTGGTGTCCCTGTAGGGTGGTGCGGGCTGAAGGGTTTGGTTTTTGGTGTATGGTGGTCCCTGCTGTAGGGTGGTGTCTGTGGGGTGGTGTTGCTGTGGGGTGGTGCTGCTGTTAGGGTGGTGCGCTTGGGGTGGTGCTGCGTAGGGTGGCGCGCTGTAGGGGGGTGGCTGAAGGGCCCCCTTTGCTGTGGGGTGGTGCTGCTTTTGGGGGGCCCTTAGCTGTGGGGGTGGTTTGTTTGTAGGGTGGAAAGGGTTGGGTTGGGGGGGTTGCTGCTTTGGGGTGTGGTGCTGCGTAGGGGGGGGGGGTTTTCCTGTGGGGTTGGGTCCCGCCTGGGTTGGTGTTTGTTCTGTAGGGGGGTTATTGCTGGGGGGTTGGTGCTGCTTTAGGGGGTTGCTGGGGGGTGGGGTGGTTTTGGCTGTAGGGGTGGGGGGCGTGGGGTGGAAATTGCTGGGGGGGGTGGTGTTTTTGTAGGGGTGTCTGCGTGGGGTGGGGGCTGCTGTAGGGGGGGTTGGCTGCGAAAGGGGGGTTTGACCCGGGTTAGGGGGGCCCCATTGTTTAAAGGGGGGTTGTTTGCTGTAGGGTGGTGCTCCCTGTAGGGTGGTGTGCTGTAGGGGGGGCATTGCTGGGGGTTTGGTATTGCTGTAGGGTGGTCCCTGCTGTAGGGGGGGCATTGTGAAAGGGTGGTGCTGCTTTTTGGGGTGGCATTCCCGGTAGGGGGGGCCCATTTCCCCCTTGTGGGGTGGCATTGTTTGGTAGGGTGGTGCGCTGTAGGGTGGCATTGCTGAAAGGGTGGCATTTGTGGGGTGGTGTTTGTTTGGAAGGGGGGCCCTTTGCTTGGGGTGGGCGCTGTGGGGTGGTGCTGCTGTAGGGTGGTTGCGCTGGGGGGGTTTGGTGCTGCTTTTTAAAGGGGGGGGGGTTTTTTTCCCTGTAGGGGGGTATTGCTTTTAGGGTGGTGCTGCTGTAGGGTGGTGCGCTGTTAAGGGGGGTGCGGGCCGTAGGGGGCATTGCTGTGGGGTTTGGTGCCCCTTTTAGGGGCTTTGTTTGGGGTGGTGCGCTGTAGGGTGGTTTGCGTAGGGGGGTTTGCTGTTAGGGGGTGCTCCCCGGGTGGGTGGGGGAATTGCTGGGGGTGGTGCTGCTGTAGGGTGGTGCTCCCCTGTAGGGTGGTGCTTGCTGTGGGGGGGGGGCCCCCCCCGGGGGATTGTGTAGGGTGGTGCTGACCTGAGGGGGCATTGCGTGGGGTGGTGCTGCTGGGGGGTTTGGGGGCTGCTGTAGGGTGGTGCTGCTGTAGGGGGGTTTGCTGCTGTGGGGTGGTGCCCCCTGTAGGGGGGTGCTGCTGTAGGGTGGTTGTTTGTGGGGTGGCGTTTGCTTTAGGGGGTGCTGCTTTTTAGGGGGGGTGTTTCCCTGGGGGGTGGTTTTTGCTGTAGGGGGGGTCCCTGCTGTAGGGTGGTGCTGCTTTTAGGGTGGTTTTTGCTTTTAGGGTGGTCCCGCTGTAGGGTGGGGGCAGCTGTAGGGTGGGTGGCTTTTGGGGTGGCCCCGCTTTTAGGGGGGTGCGGGCTGTAGGGTGGCATTGCTGTTGGTGGTGCTGCCCGTTGGGTGGTGTTTCTGTAGGGTGGTGCTGCTTTTAGGGGGGTGCTGCGTAGGGTGGTGCTCCCTGTAGGGGGGGTGCTGCTGGGGCCCGGTTTTGCTTTTGGGGTTGGTGCTGCTGTAGGGGGTGTGTTTGTAGGGTGGTGCGCTGTTGGGGTGGCTTGCTGAGGGTGGTGTGCTGTAGGGTGGCATTGCGGGAAGGGGTGGTGCTGAAAGGGGGGTTTGCTGCTGTAGGGGGGAAGCGCTGTTAGGGTGGTGCTGCGGAGGGGGTCCCTGCGGGTTGGGGTGGTATTGCGTGGGGTGGTGCTGCTGTAGGGTGGTATTGCTGTAGGGTGGTATTGCTGTAGGGTGGTCCCCTGCGTAGGGGTGGTTTTGGGCGTAGGGTGGTGCGCTGAAAGGGTGGTGCGTTTGTAGGGTGGTTTTTGCGGGTGGGGTGGTGCTGCTGTAGGGTGGTATTGCTGTAGGGTGGTGCTGCTGTAGGGTGGTATTGCTGTAGGGTGGTGCTGCTGTAGGGTGGTGCTGCTGTAGGGTGGTGTTGCTGTAGGGTGGTGCTGCTGTAGGGTGGTGCTGCTGTAGGGTGGTATTGCTGTAGGGTGGTATTGCTGTAGGGTGGTGCTGCTGTAGGGTGGTATTGCTGTAGGGTTGTATTGCTGTAGGGTGGTATTGCTGTAGGGTGGTGCTGCTGTAGGGCGGTGCTGCTGTAGGGTGGTGCTGCTGTAGGGTGGCGCTGCTGTAGGGTGGTGCTGCTGTAGGGTGGTGCTGCTGTAGGGTGGTGTTGCTGTAGGGTGGTATTGCTGTAGGGTGGTGCTGCTGTAGGGTGGTATTGCTGTAGGGTGGTGCTGCTGTAGGGTGGTGTTGCTGTAGGGTGGTGCTGCTGTAGGGTGGTGCTGCTGTAGGGTGGTGCTCCTGTAGGGTGGTGCTGCTGTAGGGTGGCGCTGCTGTAGGGTGGTGCTGCTGTAGGGTGGTGCTGCTGTAGGGTGGTGTTGCTGTAGGGTGGTGCTGCTGTAGGGTGGTGCTGCTGTAGGGTGGTGTTGCTGTAGGGTGGTGCTGCTGTAGGGTGGTGCTGCTGTAGGGTGGTGCTGCTGTAGGGTGGCGCTGCTGTAGGGTGGTGCTGCTGTAGGGTGGCATTGCTGTAGGGTGGTGCTGCTGTAGGGTGGTGCTGCTGTAGGGTGGTGCTGCTGTAGGGTGGTGCTGCTGTAGGGTGGTGCTGCTGTAGGGTGGTGCTGCTGTAGGGTGGTATTGCTGTAGGGTGGTGCTGCTGTAGGGTGGTGCTGCTGTAGGGTGGTGCTGCTGTAGGGTGGCATTGCTGTAGGGTGGTGCTGCTGTAGGGTGGCATTGCTGTAGGGTGGTGCTGCTGTAGGGTGGTGCTGCTGTAGGGTGGTGCTGCTGTAGGGTGGTGCTGCTGTAGGGTGGTGCTGCTGTAGGGTGGTATTGCTGTAGGGTGGTGCTGCTGTAGGGTGGTATTGCTGTAGGGTGGTATTGCTGTAGGGTGGTGCTGCTGTAGGGTGGTATTGCTGTAGGGTGGTGCTGCTGTAGGGTGGTGCTGCTGTAGGGTGGTGTTGCTGTAGGGTGGTGCTGCTGTAGGGTGGTATTGCTGTAGGGTGGTGCTGCTGTAGGGTGGTATTGCTGTAGGGTGGTGCTGCTGTAGGGTGGTGCTGCTGTAGGGTGGTGTTGCTGTAGGGTGGTGCTGCTGTAGGGTGGTGCTGCTGTAGGGTGGTATTGCTGTAGGGTGGTATTGCTGTAGGGTGGTGCTGCTGTAGGGTGGTATTGCTGTAGGGTTGTATTGCTGTAGGGTGGTATTGCTGTAGGGTGGTGCTGCTGTAGGGCGGTGCTGCTGTAGGGTGGTGCTGCTGTAGGGTGGTATTGCTGTAGGGTGGTATTGCTGTAGGGTTGTATTGCTGTAGGGTGGTATTGCTGTAGGGTGGTGCTGCTGTAGGGTGGTATTGCTGTAGGGTGGTATTGCTGTAGGGTGGTATTGCTGTAGGGTGGTATTGCTGTAGGGTTGTATTGCTGTAGGGTGGTGCTGCTGGGACATGAACACGATGTTCATAACTAATCTGATTTGTGAGCATTGGTTTCAGAGCGACGTCCCACAGGTGGGACTCGGTTGCTTCTCTCCCTGCGGCTTCATTTTCTGCCCCCCCCCCATTAGTGGAAGAAAGCTTTGCTGATAAATCCTCCCATCACGCGGATGTAGACTTCCTGTTGTTGCAACAAATTCTGTTTCCCTGTAGTCGGTGTGAAATGGTATTCCAACAAAAATACTATCTTTATAAAACAGAACCAACCAGTCATCTACTTCCTCAGTGTCATGAATGAAACACTCATAACCATGAGGCCAACAAGTTGTTGAGCATTATTTAAAGATCCTCCTTCTCTGTAAACTCAACTCTTAACTTATCTGTGCTTCAGTTTGGCTGTTGCTTGTTTTGCTGCTTATTTAAGATAAATGAGGTCTTCAGTAAGGATTTAAATTGGCTTGGTGATAAAGCTGCTCTACAGAACATGAAATCGGATTACGCTAAGACATTAGGGTCTACAGAGAGATGCTGGAGGGTTTAACGTGATGTCAGGCTGAGGAAAAGGATCTTATTTGATTATATCTGCAGCATCATCAGACAATGTTGATTTATTATTTTGGGTTGTGCAACAGTTAAATGCTTTACTGCTATTATTGGCCACAAACTGACACAGACAAACAGCCTGATTCAAGCATCAATCCGCCAGCAGGGGGGGTGGGGTGCAGGTGGGGGGTCTAAGCCTGAGGGGCCAGTAGCCTAAATATAACAGATACGCCCCAGCAGCAGCACATCTAAATGCTCCTCAGCAGGTCACCAGGTGCTGCCGTGTCCTGGGCATGAGACATTTCAGGGTTTAGGAGTTTTCAGACCCAAAACATGGTGGAAACCGCTGGTGGCCAACGGTGGGCACCACTGGTCCAGAGGGTTGGTGGTTTCTTTTTAGGGTTTGATAAGCATAGAGGGTTATAAAACCATCTAAACACATTTGAAACTGTTTACTTTTTGTGACCCTACAAACTTATAACCCCATTTCTCCACAATAAATACCCATTATGGAGCTGATCACTGCCACTGAATCTGCCATCAGGAACAACACCGTGGCTGAAACAGGCAGAGCACCTCAGGATGAGACAACAGCTTCCCCGTCCAGCATCGAACCACCTCCTTCCAATCTCACACCATAGGAAAGGAAAGCCATAGCATCCCACTGCCAGGACCCAAGCATCACCATATTAGCAGCAGACAGAGGAAGATCCACCGTGGTCCTCAACACCTCCGACTATAAGGACAAAATTCTAATGAATATGAATCTTTTTATCATATGAATCTTTGAGAGATCCAACCAACGCCTACAGTAAGAAAATCACAGACTACCTTAAACAACTCGAAAACGTCAAGGTAATTAACCGTTCAGCTTATTTCAGATTATTTCCAGGGGAGGACATGCTAATGCTAATAAGGAAGGGACGCCACTCAGAGCCATCGTCAGCAGCATGAACTCAGTAACATACAGCATGGATAAACAGCTTACTAATATTTTAGCCCCCCTGGTGGGAAACACACCACTCAGAAAAAAACTGAGACTTTGCAAAAAAAGGTCAAACAACTAAAGATGGCGCCTTTTGGAACTACAATAGGGACCACAGACCACTTAAATCAGAGGCAAGCAGACTGGTTCTGGTTTTCATGATAACTGAGAGTTTGCTCAGGAATGATAAATAAGGATTTACTGTGATAGAGAAGCCTGAAGCTGTGTTTAACCAAGGCTGGAGAAACACCCATGGCATAAAAACATTGTGGCACAATGTTATTGGACTTTAGAGTCACAAAACAATGGAAAGTATAAACCAGAGGTTCATGCCACCAGGAGCAAATGTGCAAGTGTAACGACCCATGGGCAGGAAGACAGAAATAAACCATCCACAGCTGGACTCAGCTTTCCCTTAAAGGCTGAGAAATAACATCCTTTGATAAATACTTTGCTTCAAACATCCAGAAGTATGAAATAAAGTATTTATTGTAATAAACCCTCCATTCTGCTTTCTAAATTAATGAGACCACCATCCTGTCATCCGCTTTCGATGTTATCATCTGTTATTATCAGTCCCATAGAATGGCTTCAGATTGTACCACTAGGCTCAGTAGGTCGTTATCACCCAATGTGTCCCAATCCCAAAGTAATTAATTTTTCACCCACAGAGTTAAATGATTTATTTTTGTGTAATCTGAACATAATTTGAGTAGTTCTTCATCTATTGATTGTCATGTTGCTCATATCAAACCACCTCCCCCCCAAAAAAATCGTTGTTTTTAAACACCATTAACGCTGTGTGACTGAAACATGTGGAATTCACTCAAAGTAACGTTATAAAACACTGTTTTTTTTGTAAGGAAGGTAAATGGGTGTAAATAAAGTAGATAGAAATATAAGTAGGTATATAGAAAGTCAAACTTAAGGTTTTAGACGTGGCCAAAGCATCTGTTATCAACAATAAGCTGCACATTATCAGCCATAAGAAACCAACTAGAAGATAGAGGAGGCACAGGCTGGAGCTATTCTATGGGACTGATCATTGCTATTAATGGCCATTTGATGGTTGATCACATCTGAAACATGTGATCCTGACTGCCACCTCTATGCATGTGGAATGACCCTGCCTACCATATCCAGAACCACCAGAACCACCAGAAGTCTCCTCAAAGAAGGACATGGTTATTCTATGGAGGAAACCTTCAAAGTGCTCCTTCCATGCCCTATTATGTCCTCGGTCAGGGTCTATAACTTCAAAACCCCCAAATCTACAACCGTTTTCCATAACTTCCTTTAGAACAACCAAAGGTTTCCTTCCATAGTCTCTGAATCCCTCTCAACCTAAGATAGCTTCAGGCCACAGCTTCTGTCCTCCATTACACACCGTGGAGATGGTCCATTCAGAGTCCAACAATGCTTTCAGTCTCAAACCACAGCTTTGGCTTTTTAGCAGTAAGGTGAAACCTTAAGTTCTTTTCCCACCAGGAATTAGCAGATTAAGACCACCCTCACCGTTCACCAACTAGGCACCTGATCCAGATCTTCTTTTTGCATGTGAGCTTCCATGGAGGGGACTACCTCTGGACTTCCATAGAGGGGACTACTTCTGGACATCCATAGAGGGGACTACCTCTGGGCTTCCATAGAGGGGACTACCTCTGGGCTTCCATAGAGGGGACTACCTCTGGACTTCCATAGAGGGGACTACCTCTGGGCTTCCATGGAGGGGACTACCTCTGGACTTCCATAGAGGGGACTACCTCTGGGCTTCCATAGAGGGGACTACCTCTGGGCTTCCATAGAGGGGACTACCTCTGGGCTTCCATAGAGGGGACTACCTCTGGACTTCCATAGAGAGGACTACCTCTGGGCTTCCATGGAGGGGACTACCTCTGGACTTCCATAGAGGGGACTACCTCTGGACTTCCATAGAGGGGACTACCTCTGGGCTTCCATAGAGGGGACTACCTCTGGACTTCCATAGAGGGGACTACCTCTGGGCTTCCATAGAGGGGACTACTTCTGGGCTTCCATAGAGGGGACTACCTCTGGGCTTCCATAGAGGGGACTACCTCTGGACTTCCATAGAGGGGACTACCTCTGGGCTTCCATAGAGGGGACTACCTCTGGACTTCCATAGAGGGGACTACCTCTGGACTTCCATAGAGGGGACTACCTCTGGACTTCCATAGAGGGGACTACCTCTGGACTTCCATAGAGGGGACTACCTCTGGACTTCCATAGAGGGGACTACCTCTGGACTTCCATAGAGGGGACTACCTCTGGGCTTCCATAGAGGGGACTACTTCTGGGCTTCCATAGAGGGGACTACCTCTGGGCTTCCATAGAGGGGACTACCTCTGGACTTCCATAGAGGGGACTACCTCTGGGCTTCCATAGAGGGGACTACTTCTGGGCTTCCATAGAGGGGACTACCTCTGGGCTTCCATAGAGGGGACTACTTCTGGGCTTCCATAGAGGGGACTACCTCTGGACTTCCATAGAGGGGACTACCTCTGGACTTCCATGGAGGGGACTACCTCTGGGCTTCCATAGAGGGGACTACCTCTGAGCTTCCATAGAGGGGACTACCTCTGGGCTTCCATAGAGGGGACTACCTCTGGGCTTCCATAGAGGGGACTACCTCTGGGCTTCCATAGAGGGGACTACCACTGGGCTTCCATAGAGGGGACTACTTCTGGGCTTCCATAGAGGGGACTACCACTGGGCTTCCATAGAGGGGACTACTTCTGGGCTTCCATAGAGGGGACTACCTCTGGGCTTCCATAGAGGGGACTACCTCTGGGCTTCCATAGAGGGGACTACCACTGGGCTTCCATAGAGGGGACTACTTCTGGGCTTCCATAGAGGGGACTACCTCTGGACTTCCATAGAGGGGACTACCTCTGGACTTCCATAGAGGGGACTACCTCTGAGCTTCCATAGAGGGGACTACCTCTGGACTTCCATAGAGGGGACTACCTCTGGACTTCCATGGAGGGGACTACCTCTGGATTTCCATAGAGGGGACTACCTCTGGACTTCCATAGAGGGGACTACCTCTGAGCTTCCATAGAGGGGACTACCTCTGGGCTTCCATAGAGGGGACTACCTCTGGACTTCCATAGAGGGGACTACCTCTGAGCTTCCATAGAGGGGACTACCTCTGGACTTCCATAGAGGGGACTACCTCTGGGCTTCCATAGAGGGGACTACCTCTGGACTTCCATAGAGGGGACTACCTCTGAGCTTCCATAGAGGGGACTACCTCTGGGCTTCCATAGAGGGGACTACCTCTGGGCTTCCATAGAGGGGACTACCTCTGGGCTTCCATAGAGGGGACTACCTCTGGACATCCATAGAGGGGACTACCTCTGGACTTCCATGGAGGGGACTACCTCTGGACTTCCATAGAGGGGACTACCTCTGGACTTCCATAGAGGGGACTACCTCTGAGCTTCCATAGAGGGGACTACCTGCCAACTTAGCCATTCTCAAGGAGCTAAAGCTTAACCACCTGATGATTAACTGCAAGACCCAAATCCCAGAACATTGGGGACCTTTACTCTGACATTACCTTCAGCCCAACCAGCTGCCTCAGTTGTATTCCAAAGTCAACCATGGTCAAAACCAAAGACCTGTGGACGGACAATCTTTTGAGGAGGGAAATGAGACATAGGTTCTTCAGTAGACCGTCATCATGGTGGCAACTGAGGCATTTAGTAATCCGTCCAATCAGTGACAGTCTGGCTCTGGCTTTCAATGCCAACGCCTTCCTTCTGGAAATTTCATTCCCATCACTGATGTTGGATATATTCTATTCTACATTTCCTGATGGTCAGAAGGAGGCATTTCCAGCTCTGCATATGGCTGCTGGTCACTGCAGGCTTTAGCTCACTGACTGCGGCTCATTAAGGATAAAAAACTGCTGATTTATTTATCTGGTCAGATTGAATGACTTTAGAGCTGAATGGCTTCCCAGCAGACGGTCTATAAAGCAGAGGAACCGTCTCTGCGGACACAACAACATCCCAGCGCCCACATCCACAGCAACCTGAGCCCAACATTATTGGAACGATAATGAAACCCCATCAAGGAGGAACTGCAGGTGGTGCCTGGAGAAAACCACACGATCTGTGATGGCTTTCTTTTAGGTCCAGCTGTGGGATAATGGGTCCAGTCCAGCCTTATCAATTATGAATATGTTTGGTGGTTTTTAATGACTTGCATTAGTATAAGTCTCTCTGATCTGGATGCTGCAGTTGGAGTCAAACAGCCTTTTCCTCTTCTTCAATAACATTAAATGTTACTTTAAAACTAATATTTAATAATAGGATACTAGTACTAACATACTAATAGAATTTCTGAAACTGTTCCCCTCAGCTGCATGAATCTCTGCACATGTGAAGTGCAAAGGTGGATCCAGGTGTCGAGCCGTATTCTTAACATTTCTAAAGGTGTATATTGTTTATAATTCAAATAAAATTTGCCAAGAGAAAAATGTCCTATTTTCTTAGTGTCACCCAGTTTTTGTCAACAATGGGGGAGAGTTTGCTTGAGCACCCAAATGCAGAGATGACTTAAGTTGAGATAAGTTCTAGTTGATTTAATAAAAAACTGGGGCAGACATCCAAAAATGCAAAAATACAAAATATAACGAACCAAAAAAAAAAGGAAAGCATTAGGGGAAACTCACATGGGAGCCAGAGACGACGGAACAACTAAAAACAACAAGGAAGCAGGAGTGAGTGACTGCAGAGGTGGAGTATATAAGGGGAACAGAACAAAGGATGGACTAATGAGCTGAATATGGAGCAGGTGTGAGTGGAACTAACTAGAAGGAAGCCAAGGGGAAAGGAAACAAGCACCAGGGGGCAGCAGAGAGGAACTAAAGACTGCTGGAATATAATGAAGGCTGAAAACTAAAAACTCAGAGTCCCAAAAGTGGAGAACCATGATAGTTCTATATATTTCAGTGGTTTCATCCTGGTTTTCCCTGGAAAAAAAAGCAGCTGCCAGGATGCTTCCAATTCCACGGTGTCTTCAAAGTATTAGCTTCATGTTGATAGAAAGAACAGCGGCCATAACTGCTGAGAAAAATCTAAATTTAGGCATTTTAGAGAACAACCGTCAGCAGAAGCCTGCTGGGTCTACAGCGCGTTGTAACCAGACTACATGTCCTAATGAAGTCCCTACAGAAATGTGCAAGGCTGGTTGCCTTTTAGAGGCATGGGCCAATCTATCTCAGTTTTCTATAGGTCAGTCTTCACCTAACTGTGACAAACAGACTAATACTGTGTAGAACTCAGGTTCTCCATCAATCAGTGCCTGCTCCAATCAAATCTGCTCGAGGAGGGACTTCCAGCAGAACCATCCAAGCTGATTGGATGCAGCAACATCAACGTCGTCATGGTGACCAATGAAAAGGCAGCAGACTGAGTGGACAGCAGAGGAACATAAACTTCAAACGTGTGGTTAAAGGAAGTTTATGTTTTCCATAGAGAGTTTTATGAAGTAATTTTACAACTTTTAATTTCAAATTATTTTCTCCCTGGTCTAATCAAACTTTTATTTCCCCTAACTTTTAGCTTGCTTAAAATGTTATTGTTTTACTTAATTCCTATTGGTGGAAAAAAAAACTGAGTCTCTGATACTGAATCTTTTTTCCTCTCTACTCAGTTCTTCACTCATCAGTTCCTCCCTGCTGGCAGCAGAAGCTGGTTTTCACTGCCAGCCTGGCGGCCCTGCAGCCAATCAGATGGGAGGACACTGGCCCTGCAGCCAATCAGATGGGAGGACACTGGCCCTGCAGCCAATCAGATGGGAGGACACTCGCGCTGCAGCCAATCAGATGGGAGGACACTCGCCCTGCAGCCAATCAGACGGGAGGACACTCGCCCTGCAGCCAATCAGACGGGAGGACACTCGCCCTGCAGCCAATCAGATGGGAGGACACTCGCCCTGCAGCCAATCAGATGGGAGGACACTCGCCCTGCAGCCAATCAGACGGGAGGACACTCGCCCTGCAGCCAATCAGATGGGAGGACACTCGCCCTGCAGCCAATCAGACGGGAGGACACTGGCCCTGCAGCCAATCAGATGGGAGGACACTCGCCCTGCAGCCAATCAGACGGGAGGACACTCGCCCTGCAGCCAATCAGATGGGAGCACACTGGCCCTGCAGCCAATCAGATGGGAGCACACTGGCCCTGCAGCCAATCAGATGGGAGCACACTGGCCCTGCAGCCAATCAGATGGGAGGACACTGGCCCTGCAGCCAATCAGATGGGAGGACACTGGCCCTGCAGCCAATCAGATGGGAGGACACTGGCCCTGCAGCCAATCAGATGGGAGGACACTCGCCCTGCAGCCAATCAGATGGAAGCACACTGGCCCTGCAGCCAATCAGATGGGAGGACACTGGCCCTGCAGCCAATCAGATGGGAGGACACTCGCCCTGCAGCCAATCAGATGGGAGCACACTGGCCCTGCAGCCAATCAGATGGGAGGACACTCGCCCTGCAGCCAATCAGACGGGAGGACACTCGCCCTGCAGCCAATCAGATGGGAGCACACTGGCCCTGCAGCCAATCAGATGGGAGGACACTGGCCCTGCAGCCAATCAGATGGGAGGACACTCGCCCTGCAGCCAATCAGATGGGAGCACACTGGCCCTGCAGCCAATCAGATGGGAGGACACTCGCCCTGCAGCCAATCAGACGGGAGGACACTCGCCCTGCAGCCAATCAGATGGGAGCACACTGGCCCTGCAGCCAATCAGATGGGAGGACACTGGCCCTGCAGCCAATCAGATGGGAGCACACTGGCCCTGCAGCCAATCAGATGGGAGGACACTGGCCCTGCAGCCAATCAGATGGGAGGACACTCGCCCTGCAGCCAATCAGACGGGAGGACACTGGCCCTGCAGCCAATCAGATGGGAGCACACTGGCCCTGCAGCCAATCAGATGGGAGGACACTGGCCCTGCAGCCAATCAGATGGGAGCACACTGGCCCTGCAGCCAATCAGATGGGAGGACACTGGCCCTGCAGCCAATCAGATGGGAGCACACTGGCCCTGCAGCCAATCAGATGGGAGCACACTGGCCCTGCAGCCAATCAGATGGGAGGACACTGGCCCTGCAGCCAATCAGATGGGAGGACACTGGCCCTGCAGCCAATCAGATGGGAGCACACTGGCCCTGCAGCCAATCAGATGGGAGCACACTGGCCCTGCAGCCAATCAGATGGGAGGACACTGGCCCTGCAGCCAATCAGATGGGAGGACACTGGCCCTGCAGCCAATCAGATGGGAGGACACTGGCCCTGCAGCCAATCAGATGGGAGCACACTGGCCCTGCAGCCAATCAGATGGGAGCACACTGGCCCTGCAGCCAATCAGATGGGAGGACACTGGCCCTGCAGCCAATCAGATGGGAGGACACTGGCCCTGCAGCCAATCAGATGGGAGGACACTGGCCCTGCAGCCAATCAGATGGGAGGACACTGGCCCTGCAGCCAATCAGATGGGAGGACACTGGCCCTGCAGCCAATCAGATGGGAGCACACTGGCCCTGCAGCCAATCAGATGGGAGGACACTGGCCCTGCAGCCAATCAGATGGGAGCACACTGGCCCTGCAGCCAATCAGATGGGAGCACACTGGCCCTGCAGCCAATCAGATGGGAGGACACTGGCCCTGCAGCCAATCAGATGGGAGGACACTGGCCCTGCAGCCAATCAGATGGGAGCACACTGGCCCTGCAGCCAATCAGATGGGAGCACACTGGCCCTGCAGCCAATCAGATGGGAGGACACTGGCCCTGCAGCCAATCAGATGGGAGCACACTCGCCCTGCAGCCAATCAGATGGGAGCACACTGGCCCTGCAGCCAATCAGATGGGAGCACACTGGCCCTGCAGCCAATCAGATGGGAGGACACTGGCCCTGCAGCCAATCAGATGGGAGGACACTGGCCCTGCAGCCAATCAGATGGGAGCACACTGGCCCTGCAGCCAATCAGATGGGAGCACACTCGCCCTGCAGCCAATCAGATGGGAGCACACTGGCCCTGCAGCCAATCAGATGGGAGCACACTGGCCCTGCAGCCAATCAGATGGGAGCACACTCGCCCTGCAGCCAATCAGATGGGAGCACACTGGCCCTGCAGCCAATCAGATGGGAGGACACTGGCCCTGCAGCCAATCAGACGGGAGGACACTCGCCCTGCAGCCAATCAGATGGGAGGACACTGGCCCTGCAGCCAATCAGATGGGAGCACACTGGCCCTGCAGCCAATCAGATGGGAGGACACTGGCCCTGCAGCCAATCAGATGGGAGGACACTGGCCCTGCAGCCAATCAGATGGGAGCACACTGGCCCTGCAGCCAATCAGATGGGAGCACACTGGCCCTGCAGCCAATCAGATGGGAGGACACTGGCCCTGCAGCCAATCAGATGGGAGGACACTGGCCCTGCAGCCAATCAGATGGGAGCACACTGGCCCTGCAGCCAATCAGATGGGAGCACACTCGCCCTGCAGCCAATCAGATGGGAGCACACTCGCCCTGCAGCCAATCAGATGGGAGCACACTGGCCCTGCAGCCAATCAGATGGGAGGACACTGGCCCTGCAGCCAATCAGATGGGAGGACACTGGCCCTGCAGCCAATCAGATGGGAGGACACTGGCCCTGCAGCCAATCAGATGGGAGGACACTGGCCCTGCAGCCAATCAGATGGGAGCACACTGGCCCTGCAGCCAATCAGATGGGAGGACACTGGCCCTGCAGCCAATCAGATGGGAGCACACTGGCCCTGCAGCCAATCAGATGGGAGGACACTCCATCATAAACAGGGAGAGAGAGACTTTTTTTTTTTTTTATTGAACAAAATGTATACAAATTCTCGATGAGGTGCAAGAACAATACAACATAGGTAGAAAAAGTAAAACAAAAAAAAACAAGGGGCTAAGACTAAAAACAAGCACATAAAACAGTAAGGCAATTGAATAATAATAGAGCAGGGATTTAAAACAAAAGAAAACTTGTGATACTGGCAGTTACTTTTCTTGCAGAAACAGATTTCAAAAGTTTCAGTGAGGTGAAATAAAGTTTAAATTGGTTAAGAAAAAAATCAAAACAAGGAGTAGAACCTCTCCATTTACAGCAGTGTATGTGATATTTCACAAGTAAAAAGATAATATTAACCATGTCAGATATTTTACTATCAAGGCCATCAATATAATATAAAATGTGGGTGATGGTTATCTCAGGAATGTCATCAATTTTAAGGGATAACCAATTTTTAACGTCGCTCCATAGTTTAAAAGAAAAGGGACAGGAAAAAAAAAGATGATTAAGGGATTCTTCTGGACCATCACAAAAAACACAACATGCTGAATCAAATTTAAATCTTTTGTGCAAAAATTCAGCCACTGGGTAAAAATTGTGAGAAATTTTGAAATGAGTTTCTTTAACTTTTGGTGAAATTGGCCATTTTACGTACTTGGAGAACGCATTCTCAATTATAGACAAATTGGTTGTTTTTATTAAGATATTATTATTGTAATCATTAAATAATTTAGATTTGAAGGCAGTCACAAGCAGAACATTGTTGCACTTTGAATCGGTCACACTATATTCTCCAATTTTTAATTTGGGTAAAGATGAAGTGACATTTGAGTATCGTAGAGTGTTTTGGATGAGATGGATCAGAGCTACAGGGATAGCTCTACATACTTTTAAATATTCATTACAAGAACAGTTCAGTTCAAATTTGTTAGTGAAATCACTATGATTTAACAACATACCATTACTATCCATTAAGTCAGTTACAAATAAAATACCTTTTTCATACCAGTCAGTTTTAAAAATAGATTTTCTATTTATCAATATTGACCTGTTATTCCACACTACAGATCCATGTGGGGTAAAGTTGTGGGTAAATATCATTTTCCAAAAGTGTAAAACTTGCCTGTGAAAATTAGACAGTGTAATATTAATCTTGGTTAATTCAAAATCACATTTAAGCAGAAAATCCAAGCCACCAAGCTTATTAAATATAGATTTAGGAATATGAAACCACATTGAATTGGAATGAGACAAATAGGTCTTCAGCCAGTTTATTCTAAATGAGCCAATCAAAGCCTCAAAATCTAATGCTCTAATTCCTCCTTTATCATAATCTTTAATAAGATCAGATCGTCTTAAATAGTGAGTTTTGTTTCTCCAGATAAATTGAAAGATTATTGAATTGGCTTTCTTAATATTCTTGCCAGAGATAAAAGCAGAATGGCACGGGTAAATTAATTTGGACACTCCTTCAGCTTTGGACAAAAGTACTCGTCCAAAAATAGTCAGATCTCTAGTTAACCAATGACTCAAGGATCTCTTCATACCATCCAAGCAACTACAAATGTTTTCCTCCTCTCTTCTAATAATGTCCTTTGAAATCAGCATTCCCAGATATTTAACCTCAGACTTAACTGTAATGGAGGCAACAGACGTCTCAGAGCTAGAATGGATCGGCAAAAGTTCACATTTATCAATATTGAGAGACAAACCAGATGCGCTAGAAAACATTGAAATAGATTTTAGTGCAACATCTACCATAGTTTTATCTCTTAGGAAAATTGTTGTATCGTCAGCAAATTGACTAATCTTGAATTCCTTATCAAAAATTTTGATCCCATGTAAATTAGAATTTTTCATAATTAGTAAGGTTAGCATTTGAGTTGTTAATATAAATAATTTAGGTGAAATTGGGCAGCCCTGCCTGATTCCCCTTGACATAGAGAAACTAGGGGTCAAACTCGTTCCCAGGGAAACAGAGCTACTTATATCAGTATAAAATAATCTAATTATACTACAAAATTTTTCCCCAAAGCCAAAATATTTTAAGGTTTTTATTATAAAGCAGTGTTCCAGTGAGTCAAAAGCCTTGAAGAAATCCAGGAATAAAATAAAACTCTCATCATCAATAAAGCTACGATAATCAATCATATCAAAGATCAGTCTAGTGTGATGATGGATATTTCTTCCTTTTAAAAAAGCTGATTGGCATTCATTAATAATTGTTCCTAATCCACTGTTCATGCGATTGGCATAAACAAGAGCTAAAAGTTTATAATCTGTACATAAAAGAGTGATGGGTCTCCAATTGTTTAAAGATAAAGGGTCTTTTTTAGCTTTGGGGATCAGAGTAATCAGACCTCGTTTCATGGTGGGAGAGAGATTATTGTTTGAAATACATTCCAGCAGGGCCTCAAATAAAAGTTTTCGTAAATCTTTCCAAAAGAAAGTATAAAATTCAGTGGTTAACCCATCAAGGCCTGGAGATTTCCCTTTTGCCATTTGTTGTATTGCTACGTCAAGCTCTTCGATTCCTAAGTCATCTTCCATAAGGTTTTTAAAATCAAGGTTAATTTTTTCATCAGATTCCTGGATTTCATCAAAAAAAGATTGGCAATTGGATTCTGAATACTTAGAGCAATAAAGATTACTATAAAAATGTCTAATTGCTACATTTATTAAATCCAGGTCTTCAGTGATACTACCATTAATAATTAGTTTCTGAATCTTCTTTTTGGACTGTCTCTGCTTCTCAAGATTAAAAAAATATGATGAGTTCTTTTCACCGTCTTCAATCCATCGAGCCCTAGAGCGAATGAATGCCCCCTTTGCTTTATCTAAAAAAACATCATCAAGTTGAGATTTGAAACTATCAAGCTGACTCAGCTCTTCGGATGATAAAACTGATTTTGAACATAGAGAATTTATATTGCTTATAAGTTGGGAATGTTTCTGTCTCCTCAGCTTAGAAGCAATTTTGCCTGTCTTTATTGCTGCTGTCCTAACACTAAATTTAAACCATTCCCACTTATTTAAGGGCGACAGATCCATTACTGAAATATCTTCAATAAGTTTCAGGACTTCTGAACAGAAGGTTTTATTATTCAGTAGATTACTATTAAACTTCCAAGTTACGTTTGAAGGTAGTTTGGATTTATTCAGAGAGAGAAACAAGGTAACTGAACAATGATCTGTTAAAGGAGCTGCTGAAATTTCACAACTTGAAATATTATTTACCAGATTATGAGGGATTAACCAGTAGTCTAGCCTGGAGCATTGGCCATTTCCCGAAGGGTTGAACCAGGAGTATTGTCTGGTATTAGGATTTCTAATTCTCCAGCAGTCTGTCAAATTTGTATTAGAGATTAAATTTACAAAAATATCATCATAAATATGGTGTTGTCCCCGAGAGGGCAGACGATCAATGGATCCATCTGGAGCTACATTAAAATCTCCTCCCAAGATAACCTGATCAGTGGAATATTTTATTTTCCATTGTTTTATCTTCACTCCGAGGTCGGTAAAAAATATACTATTCATTGCTTTATTGTTGTATCCATATACACACACCAAAATGATCTTATTTCCATCAATCTCCACTATTGCAGTTACCCAGTGGCCATTTGTATCACTGATATGTTCCAACAAAGAACCTGGGAATTTATAAAACATAATCACAACCCCAGCTGAATGCGACGTACCATGACTAAAATAAATTTGATCCCCCCATTGAAGTTTCCAGAATTTAGCTTCCTCACTTGATGAATGAGTTTCTTGCAGAAAAAAACAGTTTGCCTTTTGCTCTTTGCAATAAAGATAAATAGCCTTACGTTTGACAACATTTTTTAAACCCCTAGTATTAAGTGAAAGTAAGGATAACATGCAAAAAACACAGTAGTTGTACAAAAACTACTCACAGGAACGATGAGCAGGAACGAGATAACATAGCCAATAATAGCTAAATGGAATAGTGCAATAGCCCTTTAAACAAATACAAACATAATATACCATACCGGTGAAAGTAAAGAAACATGGCGGTGTAATTAGTCCGGGTCCACTCTTCGATTATCGATCAGGGCAAAACCCTCCCTCAGGTATGCACGTTTGCCTCGGCTCCTGGCTTCCTGAACCAGGGGCCACAGTTTAGCCCGGGCAATTCTGTCCTCCTTAGAAAAGTCCTCCTTGAAACTAATGTGCATTTCTTTACAAACTTTAGCATCTTTGGACTTCCTCCAGACCTCATCCCGCATGGTTCGCATCCCGAACTGAATGATGACGGCTCTGGGACGGTTGTTGGGCGAACCAGCGCCAGCTTTTTTCCCCAATCTGTGAACGGTGTCGACTGTATCACGCAGCCGATCCACGGAGACAGGAATGATCCTAGTGAGAATCCCAATGATGGTTTCCCGTACATCCTCGTCGTCTTTCTCGGGCAGTCCGGTCACCCTCAGGTTCCAGCGTCTCTTGTAACGAGCCTGGTCTTCACAGGAAATCCTCAGCACTGCATTTTCTTTTTTGAGAAGGTTAACTGTAGGATGCAGCTCTGATATGGCTTTCTTATTAACCTCAATGGCGACAGTATTAGCTACTATGCGTTTGTCAATGCTTTTTAAAATTTCAGTCTGATTGTCCATCTTTGTGTTAAGTTCTCCTATCGCACGAAGAATGGCGTTCGCTGTGTCCTCCTTACCGTCAGCCTCTTGTAGCTTCATTTTTTTCTTGTTTTTGTTTTTTATGGGTGTGTGATCCCAATTCACCTTTTGTTCTTTAACAGAAGGATCAGACGTTGCCCCGACCGATTCAATTTCTTCTATAATATCTTCGTCACAAGCCTCTTGAAGAGCCGATAGATTGTAGTCGTGGTCTGACATGCTAACTTCCATCGATGAATTGCAAAACGGAAAAAAGGAGCAAGAAGGCTGAAAGGGTTTCAAAAAGTGGTTGAACTAAGAATAAAAAACCTAAAACGTTTAAAAGCAAGGGCTAGAGCACAAAATTTGGGCTAAATCAAGGCTAAATAATAACTGTATTTTAGAGCCTGCAAAAACACAACCTCTCACTCCGCCATCTTAGGACCTCCCCCAGGGAGAGAGAGACAGACGCAGAGCCTGGAGGCGTTTGCTTCTTTTTCTCTTATGGTTCGACTCAGTCCATTTATTTGCACTAAACTGCTTGTTTGTTTATGTGTTAAATTAGAAGTTTGAATAAAATATTGTAAAAAAGAAAGAATGGCTCCTTCATAACAGAACAAATAAATAAAAGTAGGCAAAAGTATAAACCCTCTTAAAAAGAAATGCAAAGTGATTTATTGACATTTATCATTCCTATTTTCCAATTAAAGGTAAAATAAGAAGTCGTAGATAAACACAAAGGGAGCTGAAAACTTTCCATGACTTCATCATTTTTATTTATCAAAGCTGTTTTATCTGTCTGTTGTTGTTTTCTCTACGTGATGATGAAACAAACAAACCCTAATAAGGCCAAATCAACTGTGTGGTAGTTTATTTCATCACAGCAACATTAGCGGATGAAATCAGACAGTGAATAAAACTATGAACAGAACTTGTTGTTTGTTCAGCATAAAAGCAAAAGTCTCTGAAAGTGATTTAGATTTGTGCAGATCAGTGAGTCCTGATTGGATGTTTAGAAGTGGGTGTGGCCAAACACCATGAGCCAGTCTGCAGACCTTTAGTGAAAACAAATCAATGATTCATCAGGTGGAAGGTTGGTGTTAATTGGTTGATTTTTCAGCTACCATCGTTTCTCAGATTACTGCTGTTTAAACCCTTTAAATTATTGATGATTTATTGCTTGCTAATAAATCCATACCACATTATTGCTAGATGGATAAAGTCTGATGGAGGGTGGTCTTGCTAGCAGTGGTCTTGTTGGTGGATGGGTATTCTAGCAGTCTGCTGTCCCAGCTGTATTTGAATGCAGCACAGCTATCTGTGGTTATCGGGGGATTGGAAGCAGAAGCAGAAGTGTTTTGGCGGTGATGTTAGGATAGTCACTACAGTCAGGCCTATCAGATCAGCGGAGGTCTGACCTCACCTTCAATCAGTTTGATATGATGATTAAGAAACAGGAACATGCAACGCTGCGTGGATGAAGGAGAGAGTCTGATGGAGAGATTGGACTTCCAGCTCAGAATCAGTCACACGCATCCCTTATCCGTCAGTGTGCAGATTTTAGTCTACAGTGACGACCAGAAAGGGGAGTTGTTCCAGACACACTTATTGTTAGAAGGCCCTTTTGTTCAGCTGTGACTCCTTTTAACATATGGATGATGTGGAGCGAAGACCACCCAACACAGAGCCTTCCTCAAACTCACCATGACTGCTTCTCCGCTGAACGTTCTCCTGTCTCAGAGTGTTGGTGTTTGAGTAGACCTTCATGTCCTGGAAGGTCAGGTGGTCCAACATCTCTCCGTGTTCAGATTGATCAGAGCTCTGGGAGATGTTCAAAGCCTTGGATGTTGGCTTTAACTGTTTTAAAGTTCTTCTTTAAAGAACTTTAAAGACCTGTCAGCTGAGCTTCTTGGTCTCCATCAGGCTGTTTCTATTCCAACATGCAGAAAACCATCCCTGAACAGTTCATGGTGTTTTATACAGACTGACTATTCATCTATTATCAGACACTGATTGTCCGTGTTGTCCTGCTTCAAAAAGAGTTTGTGACCCCGCAGGAGGAGGGAAAGACCTCCTCCTGCGGTCTGACTGCCATGAAGGACAGACGTCTTGCTTGTTTGTTGACGACCAAATCCTAATCTTCCACCTTAAAAATCCTGGAAAGTGATTTCCAGGAATGTTTTCTTCTATTTAGCTCATTGCTGAACTGAACCAATGAACATTACAGCATCAGCGGCTGGAAGAGTTTCCTCCAGGGGGCGCTATAAATTAAAAATAGACGTAAACAGAAAACCAATCAAACTTATATACTAAGTTATCACACCAACATGTCATGTCCAGGTTTACTTTTTGTCCATAAATCTTGTCCTTCTCAGGCTGTGAAAGTAAATCTGTGTTTTTATGGAGTTTTATGGAGTTTTTTATGGAGAACTGTAAAGTGCCTTGAGATGACATGTGTTGTGAATTTGGCGCTATATAAATAAACTGAATTGAATTGAATTTATGGTCCAATAAAAAATAATGGACCAGTTTAATAATGGAGATGCTATTAGTCAGTTTTATATGTTTTAACATATAAAAACTACTTATTTTCTGAGAATGTTTTATGAGAATATTTATTTATACTATGCAAATGAACCAACATCTAGAAAAAGTCGACTATATTCTATTATTTTCCATGCGAATCCCAGATTGTTCATCTTTTAAATCAGTCCTAGCTGTCTTTATCCGTGCTGGATCAGATCCTGACATTTGAGGCAGGGAAAGCAGGATAAAGCCTTAGCCTCGCTGCTTGCTGTTAGCCTCGCTGCATGCAGTTAGCCTCGCTGCATGCAGTTAGCCTCGCTGCATGCAGTTAGCCTCGCTGCATGCAGTTAGCCCTGCTGCATGCAGTTAGCCTCGCTGCATGCAGTTAGCCTCGCTGCATGCAGTTAGCCCTGCTGCATGCAGTTAGCCTCGCTTCATGCAGTTAGCCTTGCTGCAAGCAGTTAGCCTCGCTGCATGCAGTTAGCCTCGCTGCATGCAGTTAGCCTCGCTGCATGCAGTTAGCCTCGCTGCATGCAGTTAGCCTCGCTTCATGCAGTTAGTCTTGCTGCATGCAGTTAGCCTCGCTTCATGTAGTTAGCCTCGCTGCATGCAGTTAGCCTCGCTGCATGCAGTTAGCCTCGCTGCATGTAGTTAGCCTCGCTGCATGCAGTTAGCCTCGCTGCATGTAGTTAGCCTCGCTGCATGTAGTTAGCCTCGCTTCATGCAGTTAGTCTTGCTGCATGCAGTTAGCCTCGCTTCATGCAGTTAGTCTTGCTGCATGCAGTTAGCCTCGCTGCATGTAGTTAGCCTCGCTGCATGCAGTTAGCCTCGCTGCATGCAGTTAGCCTCGCTTCATGCAGTTAGTCTTGCTGCATGCAGTTAGCCTTGCTGCATGCAGTTAGCCTCGCTGCATGCAGTTAGCCTCGCTGCATGCAGTTAGCCTCGCTGCATGCAGTTAGCCTAACCTTGGAGCTAGGCTAACTGCCAAATCGCCAATTCATCTCAAAATCCTGCGACTCGACCTGTCAATCATCTGCAAAAAGTCAGCGCTGTGGCGGGAGGATGTGACGCTTCCTGGCAGCCCTCCTATCCTTCTGCATTGCAGAGGAGCTGCTGCTCATGGACAACTATTAACCAGAGTCAATGAGTGAAGCTTTTTGCATCCTAGGGCGGAAATACGTCACCAATTCGACAAAAAATCGAATTACGCTTTACTTGTCATTAAAGATTTAATATTTTTTTTGCACATCTAAAGAATATATATTCAAATATCACATATTAACCCATCAAAATAAAAATTAATTAAAAACACTTATCATTTATTGAACAGGATGTAATAATCTCACATTTAAGGTACTTTCAGAAGTTTGTAGTGTGAATATGGCCGGACTTTTCCTTTAAAGCTTGCATTAATCTGTTTTGGGGATGAGGGGGGCTAATATTAAAGTCTTTCATGGGGCCCCACATTCCTGGCAGTGCCCCTGACTGCAGCCATAAATCTGCAGCAGATAATCAGATAGAGCTGCGAGCTTTGGAGGCAGATCGGTTGGTTTCATATTACTTCTGCTCCCTGAGGATCTTTTCCAATCATTACTTGTCAGGAACCAACACTCAGCGTGATCAAACCATCAGCCAAACCATCACTGGAACAGGTTTAATGTGATGTTTGGGTTTCTCCCAAAGCTATTATTGTGGCTCAGATTCAGCGCAGAGAGAACAGCAGTTCTTTGAAGAAATGGATCTGGTGGTTTCTTCTATTTCTTCACAGCTTTCTAATGAAATCCTCCCACTGTCTAAATACTGGCTGATGATGTCATCAGGCTGGCGGTGAAACTAGATAAAAACATGAAAGAGCAGCAGAGGAACATGAGAACCAGTCGCCCTCAGTAAAAAAGAAGCGAATGATCTGCAGCCGCCTGGTTTTATAGATGCTGGTGGTTTTAGGTTTTAATCATTCGTTTCTATCAGATTTCATTGGGTGAAAATACTGAAGCAGGTCATGCTTTATTAATCCAGCTGTTTGACCGACATGCAGGGTTTGGGTCGTTAGGATGACTGTTAACTTTCACTTCATGCCGTCGTGGTGAGTTTCCACTCACCCACACATGTTTAAAAGCTTCTGATTAGTTTGTAGAAATATGGAGTATTAGTTCCTGAGTCATACTGGTGTCATTGAGTCAAATGATGAGTCAAAGCAGGAAAATTCAATCAAGAAGCTCAGAACTTAAAAGCAGCAAAATCCAGGAGGAACACAGAGGAACCAGCAGCTTAACCCCGTAAGCCCAGAGGGTCTTAAGAGCATAAATCTGAAAATAATAATAATAATAATTTTGAAACATGTTTTAGAAATTATAAAGCCCCATTTGAGGCGTACGGATGAAACACCATGTGACTGTTTTGGCCATTTCTATAAATAGATAAACATGAGTAGGTGTCAGTTGGGTTAATGGGAGGATAGGGCATAGAAATGTTAGAACTGGTGAAGGACATGAGGGGGGGGGCGCTCATCAGCTTTCTAGATGTAGAAAACATACAATAGAGACGAAGCTGGCGTCGTTTTCATAGGACTTTTCACCTCATAATAATCCACATTTTACTGAACTTGTATATTAAAATTTATGTTAAATTTCTTATTTCATTTGATAATTTGTTGACGTGTTTGAATGCAAGAAGTTTGTCCTTTAGTATTCAGCCACAATTATTTTACCTGACTCCAGCTTCAAATGTTCACAGGCTACAATAAAGTAAGGATGGGGACACGGCATCAGTATGTTTGGTAAACTTATTAAAATGTTGAAAGTGTTGGAGGCCAGAGCTGAGAGGAAAGATCTAATGATCACGGCTTTGACAGCTGCCTAATTCACCTGCCTAACTCTGCCAGGTTACCAATTATCACTCATCTTATCCACCTGCTGCTTTATAAACGGCTCGGGCCCAGCTATCGGGGCCAGATCATTGTTGATGTTCTGAGTCTGACTTTGAGTTCGTAGCTCATGTTTTGTTCGAGTTCTTGTTATTGGAGGCCAGTGGTGAGAGAGTTTCTATTGTTGTTGTAGTCTTCCTGATCATGTCCGGTCTGTTATTCGCTTAGTGTGTCCTGTTCTTAGCTAAGTGGAGGGAGCTAGTTTTAAAGGACAGTAGTTTTCCTGTTATCCTGCCTTGCTCTGCCTCTCAACTACTGAGCTTGCCTTTTCCCATCTGAACGTTTCTGCCTGACCTCTCTGTGGACTCCTGGAATCCAGGACCAGCCTGTTCCTGCTCTGATTGGAACACCTGACCGGCCTACAGACTCCTGTACCTCTGAGCCTTTCGGCTCTGAACTGTTTCCCTGACGTGCCTCGGATCCCTGCTTGTTCACTCTGGGCGGCGCTGCCGCATCTCGTTGGCAGTCAATGGACTGGATCCTACCTAAGGAGATGGACTGAATTGTTAAACCAGATTTGCCAGCGATGGACGGTACCCCACCTCCCCTGCAGCCGCTGCAGAGCTCTGTTCAGTCAATAAAACGCCTTTTAAGGAATCACAGTTCATCACAAAGGGAGTGCAGAACGAAAAAACACACAACAGTTAAAGAGAAATACTGGATAAAAAAATACAAATCTAAGCAAAACCCCCCAAAAATAGCATCAAGAGTTCAAAAAGAAAATCGTGAAAGTTGGGTTATGCTTGACATAAAGACGACTTCCTCTAGGGGGCAGCGTAGGGTAGAGACCAATCAAGGTAGATTTTTCATCTCATCCAACAGTGACCGATCTTAGTGATACTTCTGATCATCGACGTCTCTGGAGGTTTTTTAACCTTCTCCGTAGGAGGCGTTGCTCGTCCACCATGTTTTTCAGCGTAGAGATTTCAGCGTAGTTACAAATAGGTACATGTTGTGACCCACTGAGCAAAAATTGGTTGAAAAGATGACATGATTTATGTTTAAACTATGTACATTTGGTTGAAAAGTAAAAGGTGAAAAGCGTCAGATCGCTGAAAAGACGCTGAAAACAGGGTTTGTAACGTCTTTTATCAGATCAGACCGAACAATCACAGCCCAGTTTTCATCAACTATGTCTAGACTAAACCCAGACTATGACGGACCGATCAGATTAAGCCTAAGCAGCAACATCTAAACGACGTCTGGTGTTTGGGAGTAAAATCAACATGGGTGTAAAAATTCCGTCATTTGGTGGCATGGACCTCACCGACATGTCAAGCATAAACCCGTCTAGATGACCCAAAAAACCCATCAGATGGGGACAGTCTGACCACCAGAGAAAACTAGGAATGGGTACCAGGAAGCCTGCTCTGATCCCTGCATGGGAAAGTTCCCACTGAGGGAAATAGATCAGGATGTCTGTCGGTCTAAAGTCTCTCTGCTCAGGACCTTTCAGATGATCAGTCCAGGAAGGACGACGCCTCTCAGACAGCTGGGATACTCTACGGACATTCCTGCTCCAAACTAAAGGAAGCAGATTTCCAGTTAAAGACCTCAGAAGGATCATGGGAGATGATCTTTTCTTCTCTGTTTTTCACTCACCGTCTGGAAATGATCTTCCTCTCAAAATGTTTGGAGTCAATGTCTTCGCCGCCCACTCCTGTCTGCAGGAAACCACACCACTCACCTCGTTTAAACTGGATTAGACCAGTTTTTATAAATCTTTCTCATTCAGATGCTTTATAATCCGTCTTATAAATGTTAGTGTTTGTCGCCCTGCGGCCAGGGGCGGATTTAGGAAATGCGGGGCCCTAGGCAAAGACAGGCAGGGGCCCCTCTGAATGGAGAACACATAGAGCAGCCCCATTCTCCAGATGTAGAAATGTTAATAGAATAGACATCCATTATCTGTTCTAGGTTGTGTCCCTCTCTTCTTGTCCCTTTTCTTCTTGTTTTCCTCTCTATGTTTTGTACTCAGCTGACTTTTCATGCTGTCTCTAAAGGAATGAAAGATTTTTTCCAAGCACTAAGCTCACTTAGCTGATTGCTCCTTCCTGTGTTTCCAAAAAGGCCAAAGTAAATAACCCAGTCCTTCTTTTCACTGTAGACAAGCCATGATCTGCTTATCTGTTCTCCATTTTTCATTTGGATGAAATAATAGCTGCATGAATCATGACAGCAGACAAGATAGAGGAGAGCAGGAGGCGGGGTTACCAATCTACTGGCTCTGGAGAGCAGAGTTCGCTGCTTTTAGATGTTGTCTCCAAAGTCTCCAGTAGCAGAAAAAAGTCTCTAGATTTGGCGCTAGGAGCTTTTTAGAAATCAAAGTGCTAGAGGGGTCTGAAAAGTGGCTAAATATAGCGACTAAAGCGCTAAGTTGGCAACACTGCTCTTTGCATGGTTTGTTTTCAAATGGTTTGCTGCTGTCTGTTTGGACCTTTCTGAACATGTGCAGCAAATGGACTGATCCAATATGGTGGACACTGAAGGGGGGGGCTGAGACACACTGAATATTATCAGCGTTCTGATGGCATTTTAGCAAAAACATAATTAATGTGCACAAATAAGGAATAGTTGTATTAACCATACATGGAACCAGTTGCCTGGGGCCCCCAGGAACTTGGGGCCCCAGGCAACTGCCAGAATTGCCTAATGGTAAATCCCCCCTGGCCCTGAGAAATACCTGGTGAGCAGGGTGAGCAAATGTTTTCACTTTGGCTTCACTTTGTGTTTCATGTTACTGAGGGATTCTAACTCCCGCTATGTTAGTGAAATCTAATCAGAGACAGCTGTTCAGTTTCTGGCCTCAGAGGTGAGTTAGAGAAGATTAGAAGGACAGTTACTATCATGAAGGCCAAGGAACAGAGCAGAAAGCTCAGGGAGAATGTTCTGGAGATGTTTAAAGCAAGGTGGAGTTTTGGAATAACTTCCGAGATTTTGAAATTTTCCAGAACTCCAATTCATCCATCAACTGAACATGGAGAGAGGATGGAGCACCTGCAGACCTACCAAGACATGGATGCCCACCTAAAGAAGAGATCGTTAATGAGGGCAGAAGGAAACCAGAGCTCAGGTCAGAGAAGCTGTGCAGGAGAACTGTTTGCTCTTTATGAGAAAAAGTCCATGAAGTCTCAGAAGGAGGAAAGAAGCAGAAGGACGATACTTTTGCTCATTGTTCCTTTAGCATCGGGACCTCTGTCTCTACCTGATCTCCACCGTCAGCTCATCCACCCGATCTTCATCAGGTCACCATCAATAATGGGATTAAAGTGAGTAAAGAGCTTATTTCTTAAGATAAGAAGACAAATGACAAGACATCCAATGAGTCCCACTAACTCAGCCGGTAGCTTTAGGAGAGAGACGACCGAAGTGGATCCTCTATAGAACAGGAAGGTAGCAGCAGCACGGCTAATGTTCCCCCTATGATGGTTTTACAGAGGAACCACAGGACAGATGAAGCTACTATGATGAGAGAAAGCAGATAAAGTTAGAGATTGAACTAACAGATTCTGCAGAGTGGGAGAATAGAGATAGAATGAAGCAGAATGATGAAAAAGGGGTCCCTATGTCCTCCAGCAGTCTAAGCCTATAGCAGCAGAACTATAGAGATAGATCAGGATAACCTGAGCCACTCTAACTAGAAGCTTTATCAAAAAGGAAAGTTTTAAGCCTAGCCTTAAAAGTAGACAGGGTGTCTGCCTCACGGACTAAAACTGGTAGTTGGTTCCACAGGAGAGGAGCCTGATAACTAAAAGATCTGCCTCCCATTCTACTTTTAGAAATTCTAGGAACCACTAGTAAACCTGCAGATTGAGAGCGAAGTGCTCTGTTAGGAACATAAGGAACAATCAGATCTCTGATATAAGATGGAGCTTGGCCATTTAAGGCTTTATATGTGAGAAGGAGGATTTTAAATTCTATTCTGGATTTAACAGGAAGCCAATGAAGAGAAGCCAGGATAGGAGAGATATGATCTCTCTTTTTCATTTTCATCAGAACTCTGGCTGCAGCATTTTGGATCAGCTGAAGGCTTTTAACTACAGTTTGTGGACTTCCTGATAGTAAAGAATTACAATAGTCCAGCCTTGAAGTAACAAATGCATGGACTAGTTTCTCAGCATCACCCCTGGACAGGAGATTGCTCATTTTTGCAATATTCCTCAGATGAAAGAAGGAAATTCTAGAAACCTCTTTGATCTGGGATTTAAATGACAGGTCCTGATCAAAAATAACACCAAGATTTTTTATTTTATTATCTGAAATCAGTTTAATCCCATCCAAATGAAGTGACTGGCTAATCAGTTTCTTTTTCAGAGACTCTGGTCCAAAGACTATAACTTCTGTTTTGTCTGCATTCAGAAGCAGAAAGTTAAGAGTCATCCAGGTTTTTATGTCTTCAGACATGCCTGTAATCTATGTAATGGGTTAGCTTCATCTGGATTATAGACAGATATAGCTGGGTATCATCAGCATAACAGTGGAAATTAATCCCATGCTGTCTAATGATTCTACCATAGATGGAACAAGGTAAACCAAAGATGCTCTTTTATGCCACATGTAACTAGAAACCCAGAGGTTGAGTGTGTGTGGCGGCGGGGGGGTTGTTTCTGGGAGCCAATCAGCAGTCCTGTAACTATAAACTTGGTTTGGTTTTTGCTGACATCACACTGATTGGAGTTTACTCACAGGGAGCGAGTCACAGACAGACGCGGCAGAGTGAGACAGTTTGCTTGTGACTGGGAAGCAAAGCATCTGGACGTCCAGGAGAAATGACTCTTCAGGCTACAAGGTACCAGATATTAATGCTTTAAATCCAGCATCAGGTTCACTTCTCCAGATAGAAATACATCTGCTGATGTGTGAAAAAAATGTTATGTACATAGTTGTGTAAAATATGTAGGTAGGAGAAGATGAAACAGTTTATCTGCTCAGATATAAGCTCAGTGTCTGCTTCTATTTTCTTTTAGAGCTTCTATGTTATTTGAGTTCAGCGTTCATCTGCCGGCGTAAATTCTCTGCAACCAGCGTTAAATATTCAAACTCTGCTGATAGTTACACATATAAAATGATTAATAATGCAAACTTGTACTTTTCTGAAATGTCCAACAATAATTTTCTTTTTGTCGGTAAAGTTTTAAACTCAAACAGCTGAAAGAGAATCAGGGAAATATGAAAATCAGACGGAAATGTTTGGCTAAGAGCTGAGGCTGCTGCTCATTACTGTAAATGACAATTAGTCCACTGCATGAGTCAGAATCAGGTAAATCAATTACACACGGCTGTAACGCGCTCGCACTAATCAGGTTAATGAGCCCAGCGGTGCATACAGCAGGCAGAGAGTCTGTCCTGAGTCAATGTCCTGAGTCAAAGCCGTGGTTTTTCCACAGTGGGCAGAGGCCGTCCCTGAGAGGCACCTCCACCCTATAATCCAAAAATGTTTAGAAAGCTGTGGGATTATGTCAGCATATTCAGCCTAAAGCAGGGCCACTGCATGAGCCACTCAGGTTTAAAATATCTACATCTCCCTGGTTTCAATTCAATTCAGTTTATTTCTATAGCTCCAATTCACATCATGTCATCTCAGGTCACTTTCCAGTTCAACCAGATCATCCAGTCAGATTGATTCAAAGTTTTCTATCTAAGGAAAACCAGCTGATTGCATCGACTCATTGACTCTTCAGCAATCCCTCACACTAAGCATGCTTGTAGCGACAGTGGAGAGGAAAAACTCCCTTTGAACAGGAAGAATGAAGCTACTATGAGAAAAAGCAGAGAGAGCAGAACGTTAGACATTGAATTCTCCTCCCAAGGATCGGGCCATTAGTTAAATTAAGTGTTTATAAGCACTTTTATTTAATCAACAGTAGATGGAGGTAAGATCATTTCTTAGAGTCTTGAGCAGTCAAACTGTGACAGAAATAAAAGAGTTAAAATTATTATATTTTTCTCATTCTCAGTGAGCTCCATTGCAGCCACAGCTTCCCTGGGGCACGCTGACAGAAAAAATACTGCAGTATAGAGATACCTCAGGACCTATCAGCATTCTATGATACCTTTGTCTAGATATATATATACATATATATACTGGCTTCATTCAGGTATCATAATAAAGAGGTTTGTTTTTTGCTAATATTACACTAAAGTTCACTAAAGTTCTGAGGTGATATTTGAACAGTCTTGGTTTTATTAGAACAGTATCTGGTTATGTTGATTTTCACCACCGACCTTCATCGTCTTCTTAGGCGTCAAGTGACTAATGCCATCTTTCTGAGCTGTTGATCTTTGTTCTCCGCAGCGTCCCTGACTTCAGCACCACAGCATTTTATGCAGACCAGAATCAGACCAATGATACGAGCTGTCCTGAGCCAGAGGCCTGGGGGTGGATCGTGCTCCACGTGCCGGCGTACATTCTGACCATCAGCGTACTGGGAATGATCTTCAACCTCTTTGTTCTGCTGGTGTTCTGCCTCCACAAGAAGCCCTGCACCGTGGCTGAGATCTACCTGAGCAGCCTGGTTGCTGCAGATCTGGTTCTGGTGTCCTGTCTGCCTTTCTGGGCCATCAACATTTCCAACAACTACGACTGGCCTTTTGGACGGTTTATGTGTAAAACTGTCAATGTGGGCATCAAAATAAACATCTACTGCAGCATCTACTTCCTGGTTCTGGTGGGCATGGATCGGTACGTAGCACTGGTTCATGCTATGTCACACGGAAGAATGCGACGTCCCAAATACGCCAAACTGGGCTGCCTGCTGACGTGGGGGTTTGGCCTGGTGATGAGCATCCCAGAGTTGCTGTTTAGGGAGGTCAGATATTTCACTGAGTACGACATCCACGCCTGCTACCTGGACTACCCCAAATTCACTCTGCAGATATTCTACGAAGTGATGCAATCCATCCTCATCTTCATCGTTCCTACTGCAGTCCTTCTGTTCTGCACCGTGAGGATTATCCGCGCTCTGAGCCAACAGTCGATAGAAAGGTTCAACGCTGAGAGGACGGAGAAGAAGGCCACCATCCTGGTGCTGGTGGTGCTCCTGGCCTTCCTGGTATGCTGGGTGCCCTTCCACATCGTCACCATCTTCAGCATCCTGGTGGACACAGAAGTTCTTGAGGAATGTAGCATCACCTCCGCCGTGGACATCTGCCACCAGATCTTCACCTACTTAGGCTTCTTCAACAGCGTCCTCAACCCTGTGCTGTACGTCATCGTCGGGAAGAACTTCAGGAAAAAAGTCCGGGAACTCATGAAACAGTGGGGCGTCAAGAGAACGATGACGTCCGAGTCCACGCGCTCCAACTTATCGTCCACTCTCAAGACGTTGGTCTGAAACATCTGCCAAGCAGCAGAGTTATGAAGGACAGCTATAGAGATGGAAACCAGGTCGTCTGCGTGTGTGTCGCAGTTAACGCAGATATGCCCCGCCCCCCACAGACACTCTGCTGCACCTCTCCAATATTGTAGCTGAGCGCAGACAGGAAGCCTCTGATTGGTCAATTCTACATCCGCTCTAACTGCGTATTTCCTGTTTGGTTCCTAATGGCAGAAACTTCAGCTGTAGCGCCGTCCATAACGCCTGGCTCACCTCGGACTCTATCCCAGACACCGTGCAGGGCGCTAGTTTGTAGCTCTGAGCGACGGTCTGTTGGTTTGCACCCGAAGCCAAAACACGCAGCGCCACGGCCGGTCTTTGGGGAACACTCACGGGTGAACTGTGAGTCGTCCGGCGTTGGATGAGGGGTTGTAGACGACGAACAAGCTCGCCAAACCGACACACGGACGCCCACAATCCTAGCTAGTTCCTGATTGGCCCTCTAGCTTTGTGGCGTGGAATAAAATAGCGCAGACCGCCCTTCAATATTTAGCATAAATCAAAAATATCTGCGTCATTCCTGCGACACACTGCTGCTGGAGGATAACCAGCCCTTAATGCCTTTAGCTTCACTGGAAAAAATATCTCATTAACCTTCTCAAATTAAGGGTAAATATACTTCATTTAAGACATTTTTTCCTTATTTCTATTATAAATTCTGTTATTCTGTTATAAACTAGAAGCTTTGCTATGCTGCAGTTATTTACTGGCAAACAAACATGTCAATGTTGTGATATTTGTGTCATGTGAGTAGTTTCTGTGAAATAATGTCTGTAAATATCATTTCAACTTAAGTTAATAGTTACTAAGAAGAAATAAAAGACATAAAATGTTTTCCAGACTGACGACGAAGTAAATAAAAAACCTCATAATCTAAAGCAGATGGAAATCGGCTCTGTGTTTGAAAGACTGAGGTTGCTCCACAAAGCAACTCTCCAGAGCCACAACAACTGCTTGCTCAGACGTCCCGGCGTCTCTGACTCACCCTGTCTGCAGTTACAACAGCTTTTCCAGCAGTTTGTGGTCAGTGCAAACGTCTTCCTCGTTTACTTTTCTGTCGCTGCAGCCGCCTACCAGCGCTGGGTGAGCTTAATGTGGGCTGTGGGCGAGGGTACACCCAGTCAGGGTGCCAAACAGGAAGGCGAGCAGGGATGAAAATAGAGGAGAAAATCACAACAGTGATGCAGAAACAATATGTGCAGTCTGACATGTTTCCATGTTTTTTATCCAGTTCTTTCAGTAAACGCTGCAGTTTAAGGGCCACATTTAAATCTTTCTATCCTCAATCTAAACATCCTCTGATAATTCAACCTGGAGTCCGTCCTGCTCGGGACGGAGCTGGTTCGTTCCTGATCTCCTCGTCACCTGGAAACTCCAGCCGCCGTAGAGAAGAGACAGGAAGCTGTTGCTTACAGAAGTGAAGGAAAACCATCCTGGATCCTCATCCTTCTACATTTCACAAGCAGAGAATCTGACTGGGAAACATCTGGAGGCTCAACACCAGCAAACTGAAAAAAACATGTTATTCTGCTTTTCTAAACACTCTGTGGGTCTGTATCTGTGAAGGCAGAGGTAAACTAAACAGCTGGAACCTCCAAGGTAAATAAAACCAAATATCAAACAAAATACCAGATTTAGCTCCACCTCACAGGGATGGGAAGAAAATAAAACCCAACAAACCCTCAGATCCTTGGAAAGTTACACCTGCAGGACTGATCATCCATCCATCCATCCATCATCCATCCATCCATCCATCCATCCATCCATCATCCATCCATCCATCCATCCATCATCCATCCATCCATCCATCCATCATCCATCCATCCATCCATCCATCATCCATCATCCATCCATCCATCCATCCATCCATCCATCCATCCATCCATCATCCATCCATCCATCCATCCATCCATCCATCCATCCATCCATCCATCCATCCATCCATCCATCCATCATCATCCATCCATCCATCCATCCATCATCCATCATCCATCCATCCATCCATCCATCATCATCCATCATCCATCCATCCATCCATCCATCCATCCATCCATCCATCATCCATCCATCCATCCATCCATCCATCCATCCATCCATCCATCCATCCATCATCCATCCATCCATCCATCATCCATCCATCCATCATCCATCCATCCATCCATCCATCCATCATCCATCCATCCATCCATCCATCCATCATCCATCCATCCATCCATCCATCCATCCATCCATCCATCCATCCATCATCCATCCATCCATCCATCCATCCATCCATCCATCCATCCATCCATCATCCATCCATCCATCCATCCATCATCCATCATCCATCCATCCATCATCCATCCATCATCCATCATCCATCCATCCATCCATCATCCATCATCCATCATCCATCATCCATCATCCATCATCCATCCATCCATCATCCATCCATCCATCATCCATCCATCCATCATCCATCCATCCATCATCCATCATCCATCATCCATCATCCATCCATCCATCCATCCATCCATCATCCATCCATCATCCATCCATCCATCCATCCATCCATCATCCATCATCCATCCATCCATCCATCCATCCATCATCCATCCATCCATCATCCATCCATCCATCCATCCATCCATCATCCATCATCCATCCATCCATCCATCCATCCATCCATCCATCCATCCATCCATCCATCCATCCATCCATCCATCATCCATCCATCCATCATCCATCATCCATCCATCATCCATCCATCCATCCATCCATCCATCCATCATCCATCCATCCATCCATCCATCATCCATCATCCATCCATCCATCCATCCATCCATCCATCATCCATCCATCCATCCATCCATCCATCATCCATCCATCCATCCATCCATCCATCCATCCATCATCCATCCATCCATCCATCCATCCATCCATCATCCATCATCCATCCATCCATCCATCCATCCATCCATCCATCATCCATCCATCCATCCATCCATCCATCCATCCATCCATCCTTCCATCCATCATCCATCCATCCATCATCCATCCATCCATCCATCCATCATCCATCCATCCATCATCCATCATCCATCCATCATCCATCCATCATCCATCCATCCATCCATCCATCCATCCATCCTTCCATCCATCCATCCTTCCATCCATCATCCATCCATCCATCATCCATCCATCCATCCATCCATCATCCATCCATCCATCATCCATCATCCATCCATCATCCATCCATCCATCCATCCATCCATCCATCCATCATCCATCCATCCATCATCCATCCATCCATCCATCCATCCATCATCCATCCATCCATCATCCATCCATCCATCCATCCATCCATCCATCCATCCATCCATCCATCATCCATCCATCCATCCATCATCCATCCATCCATCCATCATCCATCCATCCATCCATCCATCCATCCATCCATCCATCCATCCATCCATCCATCATCCATCCATCCATCCATCCATCCATCCATCATCCATCATCCATCATCCATCCATCCATCCATCCATCCATCCATCCATCCATCCATCCATCATCCATCCATCCATCCATCCATCCATCATCCATCCATCCATCCATCCATCCATCCATCATCCATCCATCCATCATCCATCCATCCATCCATCCATCCATCCATCCATCCATCCATCATCCATCCATCCATCCATCATCCATCCATCCATCCATCATCCATCCATCCATCCATCCATCCATCCATCCATCCATCATCCATCATCCATCCATCCATCCATCCATCCATCCATCCATCCATCCATCATCCATCCATCCATCATCCATCCATCCAAAGTTCAGGGATCCAGGAGTTCTCCACACGATCAGAGGTTCCGACCTAAACAGGAAGCAGAGGGATCCAGGCTTCCAGGAATCCTCAGAGCGTGAAGGCAGGTTCGAGTCCTGCACGTCGAGCAACAAGCTCAGACAGAAATGAACAGAAACAGAGAGGCAGAATCCAGCAGGAGTCCAAAGGAGGTTGAGGCAAACAGATCAGACGGGGACAGACAGGGCCAGTGGATGAGAGGGAATCGAATCAGAAGATCAGAATCACAAAGGAAACGCTGAAACGCTCTCACTACTGGTTATGGAATAAACTGGCCTGAAGACACTGGCTCCAGAATAATCTGCTCACTGAAACGGGGACATGAACTGTGGACTAACTAAAACTTATGAAAACCCAACCTAAAGACATCTAACAGGGAACAAACAGACAGCAAACAATCAATGATCTGGCCCAGATAGCTGGAAATGAGCCCAATATAAAGTAGCAGATGCAGGTGGATGAGATCAGAGATAATTAGAGACCAGGCAGAGTTAGGCAGGAACAATTAGGGCCAGCTATCCGGGCAGATCATCCTTTATGGTCACTTTCCACTATTGGTCTCTTTTCACATGATGCTACTTTCAGATCCTAATTAAACCAGATCAGCATCTAGACAGACATGGCACTTATTCTAGCAGAAAAGAAAAGAAAAGCCACAAACGTCCTGAGGGTGTGAGAGTAATATTCTGTTTCTGGGTGCAGGTAGACTTTATGACTTAGATAAGGCAGACTGTGTCTGTTGCCAGGCCTCCCCTGGATAACAGCAGCTCACTCAGATAGATAAAACATCATTATCCTCTTGGTGGTTTATATGTTCTCACTTAATTCCAGCTGTGAGTCCGTAAGCGACGCAGGCATGTGAGCTTTTATCGGTAGGACTTGGCAGAGAGCAGAGACCTCACAGCTGTTAGTGTTTCCTAATCTCCACATATCTGGCCTTTACACACGTTGAATAAACAGTAATATAGAGCAAAACCCACAATTATCAAAGAATAATGAATCTGACAAAAGTAATAATACATTAAAAAAATCTACAATAATCAACAAATCAAAGTAAGACGTTATTTTTCAACCAGGCTTCATAATAATTAAAATAAACTCTTAAGCCGGCCTGGATTAAAATGTATGGTTCCCTTAAGTTTATATTTATTTCCTTTTCTTCAAAATCAATCATGCTGATCTATCATTCTGTTTCTAATCTGCTGAGTCACCTCTTTCCTCTGTTTCCTGTGATCCGTGCTGAGTGTGGTACACACTGTGCTCAGAAGATTTAGATTTTCTTATTTCAGATATTAATTTACTCACTATAAAAGTTTTCACTCAGCCTCTTTCACCTGCAGGGCCACAAAGGCCTGAGTGAGGATGTTAGTAGAGCAGTCATAGACTTCTTCCCATAACAAACCAGATTCTTTATCAAAGTTTATTCATAACATGTTACTGTTGAACCAAAGAGTCTGTAATTAGTTTTGACTCATTATTGTAAGTAAGGAGGAACGAACGCTGCCCAGATCAGAACAGGGCTGATTGCCGTTCAATAAGCGCCGTATGATGAACTGTTCTCTCTTTGCAAAGATAAGAAGAAGTGCAGACCGAGTGAAATCTATCGTTTAACTGGAGTAAATAGTTGAATACTTTTTTCCCAGTGCAAAAGTGAACCTAATTTATTGCAGACCAGATCGGCTTAGAACAGAGAAATTATGCTGAGATGGCCTCAAGTCCTGAACAAGGTCATCTCCTGCTTCTTATACCTCATGAGTCTATGTGTTATATCAGGTGGACGCTTCGCTGTGCGTGTCAGGAACGGACGCGGCATCAAACCCCTGACCTCCTTCCCTGCAGTGTCTATGCCTCAGGATTACAGACATGCTGTTCTTTATCAATCTTTCCTCTGGGATGTTCCATCATGTTGTGCTTATTGTCCGGAAAGAAGGACCGTCCTAATTAGATAGCCTCTGTAATCACACAGCGTTACACTATGTGAAGGAAGACTATCTACTCCATCTACTCTGTGGGCGCAGTGGGTAGCACTGCTGCCTTGCAGCAAGAAGGTTCTGGGTTCAATTCCCAGCCCAGAGTCTTTCTGCATGGAGTTAGCATGTTCTCCCTGAGCATGCGTGGGTTCTCTCCGGGTACTCCGGCTTCCTCCCACAGTCCTAAATCATGACTGTTAGGTTAAAAGGCTTCTCTACAGTCCCCTTAGGTGTGAGTGTGAATGATTGTTTGTCCTGTTTGTCCTGCGATGGACTGGAGACCTGTCCAGGGTGGACCCCGCCTCTCACCCATAGACAGCTGGAGAAAGACACCAGCACCCCTCACGTCCCCACTGGGGATAAGCGTGCTAGAAAATGGATGGATGGATGGTTTTCCAAATGTATAAACTCTATTCCTTGCATTTAAAGATGACAGTTTGTGTTTACAGAAAACAAGTGATGAGAAAAGAAAAGCTGATGAGTGACGGAGGTGAGATGGATAACTATCTCCTATGACTGAAAGCACTGAAACATCCCAGAACCATAAAGCCACTGCAGCATTACACTGCTGCAGTTAATACTCCAAATTACCCCCCCCCCTCCCCCATGTGTTTCTACTGTGATAAAAAAATATGCTTATATCATAAAAGAAAACTGTATAAGTCTCCACATAGTTCTGCAAAAATAGCAGAGCCATTCACATCTCAGGACAGAGAATCCGGTATCAGGACAGACTGACAGGATGATAGTTCAAAGGGTGAATGTTTAAAAATCTGCAGTGAACAGCTAGACCTCTGGTCTTAAGGTTCAGTCTGTGCCAGAGGAAGAGGTAGATTCTAGCCGGTCCAGAATCCTTGGAGACGAACTGGCTGGAGACCAAGCAAGCAGACGAAGGAAGGCCGGACAATCCGGGAGTTTGCCACCATGGTTGTTATGTCCTGGATAACTGAGAATTGGAACCGGATCTGAACCAGATCTGAACCGGATCTGAACCAGGCCTCAGCCGACAGACAGGATCAGCCTGAGATTCCTGCAGGTAACTGCAGTGACTCTTATTATAGGACTCATTTACCTCAGGGGAATCCTAGATTGTGTTTCCTGTAGTAACACTGAGAGATGCCTGGTTCTGCTGGAGGTTTCTTCCTGTTCAAAGGGAGTTTTTCCTCTCCACTGTCGCTACAAGCATGCTTAGTGTGAGGGATTGCTGAAGAGTCCATGAGTCGATGCAATCAGCTGGTTTTCCTTAAGCCCAGCGTACACTGTGCGATTTTCGGGGCGATTTTCCAGTCGTGCGAGTATTTTTCAATCACTTTCAGCCTGATCGTGAGTCGTGAGTTGTGTAGTGTACAGGGGTTACGAGCGGCGATTAGCCTCTCACAACCACCTCCTGATCAGGAACTGTGAGGTCAGGAACTGTGAGGCAAATCGCTGAGGGCGCAAACAAGGATTCCTCTTTTTATTCCTCCTCTCAGATGTAAACCCAGCAGCATGGCGGGATGCAATGAGTGAAATGCAGCTCTGTCTGCCAAATTGACGGACCGCAGCAGCCATGCCTGGTCAGCCACGTCCTTTTTCCAAATACGTCGTCGCCCTTTCTTTCTAGGACCCTCAGCACAAAATTGCACAAACTGTCAAGGCAGCGCGGTTCACTATAGTGAGCTCTATATTCCTCTCCTGTTTGTTTGGCTTCAGGATAGAGAGCTACAGAGCAGCTCCATCTCACTGCGGAGCCGACGTGGTTTTTAGTCGGACAGTGTAGATCGCATCATCGGGCCGAACATAAATCGTGAGCTGGAGCTCACACTGTACGACTAAACCCTGCAGTTAGTCGTACAGTGTGAGCAGCAGCTGCATGCAACGATTGAAGAAAATCGCACAGTGTACGCCCGGCTTTAGATAGAAAACTTTGAATCAATCTGACTGGATGATCTGGAGAACTGGAAAGTGACCTGAGATGACATGATGTGAATTGGAGCTATAGAAATACACTGAATAGAGAGATCCAGACCCAGGAAGGAGCCTCCTTAGCTTCCATTTTATGAGAAATGAGGCTTGTTGTTTTTAATGTGAAAAAGCACGACACAACATGCCTAAAAAGTGATGATGTGGGAGCTGTACCAGGCAGAAGAACTGGTTCTATGACTCCACAGAGCGGGGAGAGGCGAATATTTTATCCCAAACTCGACAGATGACTTTGATTTCTAAAGGTTTGCCTGGACTTTGGATGAGAGAGATGTCTTTAAAACAACAACAAGCTGAGAGAAAAGAATTTACCTGCAGGTCATAAAGTGATGTCAAAGTTAGAGGAATACTCAAACCCTTCATGCTGCCAAACCATCATTAACTGCTCAGTCATCAAAGGATGCCAGGGAACATTAATCAATGATCTAATATTACAACCATGCTCTAGATGACTGTTAGTCAATCCCTGGCTGCGCTTTAGAAAAACAACAGGAAAAAAACACATGCTGCTGGATAATCCCTCATCGGGACATCAAGCTTCCAGGATCATTTTAGAGAAAACAAACAAAGCAGCACAATCCTGTAAATCAGACACGCTGCAAAAACGACCGAGAAATAAATAAAATGTCTTAAATTAAGTTTATTTACCCATAATTTGAGCGGGTAAATAAGATGATTTGCCAATGGAATAAGATAATATGTACTGGAAATACGACAATGCAATAGTTTCCTGTTATTCTAAATGTAAATAGTCTTTTTCCAACGGCAAAGTGTCTCACTTACCTCCTCAACTGAAGAAGAAAAGCTTTTATTTTGTGAAAAAGTGACTTACTTAGATTTCTATGTTTTGCAGTGCAGATACAACATATAAAAATCCTCCATATTGTTTGTCTGTCTGCTGTGGGACCCCATGATAGACGACCCATCAGGCGGCTGAATAAACCACTGGAATCCAGTCAAACCATTAGAAGGACAAATGTTCTAGATTGGCCCCCCTCATCCTTTCAGATTAAAACAGCAACATCATTGGCTGATTGGTCACTAATAGAGGAACAAGATGTCCTCCTCCATGAAAGTCAAACAAATAATCGATTCATTCATTAATCTAAAGCTAATTGATCTTTTACTGCAAATATTATTGTTTTTTAAAGCTGTTTGCAAAAAAAAACTTTATTCTTAATTTTCATGAAAACTTTTCCTATTATTAGTTTATTTTAATTATCGGCTGCAGTATTGGGAAGTCCCGCCCACCAACCATTCCTTCTAACTGGTTATGTCGCTGACGCAGTTTCTCTGACGTTTGTAAAGCAGCTCCATCGCTCTAACATGGAGGGAACAGCCGCTCTCACCTGGAGAAGCTTCACTTTAGATCAACCTCACCTGCAGAAGCCTGAGAAGATGTCAGAGCGTCTGATGGAGCAGAAAACTCAGCAGTCTCTGTCAAGGGTTTGCTCCTTTCTCTGCTAGGATATGATTCAGACCAATGGGTCTGGAGTTTTCAATTCGACTGATGTGACTACATGCTGCAGCAATGCAGTAACAGCAACGCTGCTGTTCAGCCCTAACCGCTGAAGAAAGATTTAAACCAGAACATTTTATGTTCCAATTTAAACATTTCACACTCATCTGTAAATGGGATCAAATGTGACTGCAGCAGCTATGGAAAGCCAAATGTGATGCAGATTTCGGTGGAAAATTATGGTGGAAAATAAGTATTAGGTCAATAACAAAAGTTCATCTCAATACTTTGTTATATACCCTTTGTTGGCAATGACAGAGATCAAACGTTTTCTGTAAGTCTTCACAAGGTTTTCACACACTGTTGCTGGTATTTTGGCCCATTCCTCCATGCAGATCTCCTCTAGAGCAGTGATGTTCTGGGGCTGTCGCTGGGCAACACGGACTTTCAACTCCCTCCAAAGATTTTCTATGGGGTTGAGATCTGGAGACTGGCTAGGCCACTCCAGGACCTTGAAATGCTTCTTACGAAGCCACTCCTTCGTTACCCGGGCGGTGTGTTTGGGATCATTGTCATGCTGAAAGACCCAGCCACGTTTCATCTTCAATGCCCTTGCTGATGGAAGGAGGTTTTCACTCAAAATGTGACGATACATGGCCCCATTCATTCTTTCCTTCACACGGATCAGTCGTCCTGGTCCCTTAGCAGAAAAACAGCCCCAAGCATGATGTTTCCACCCCCATGCTTCACTGTAGGTATGGTGTTCTTTGGATGCAACTCAGCATTCTCTCTCCTCCAAACACGACGAGTAGAGTTTTTACCAAAAGGTTCTATTTTGGTTTGATCTGACCATATGATATTCTCCCAGTCATCGTCTGGATCATCCAAATGCTCTCTAGCAAACTTGAGACGGGCTTGACATGTACTGGCTTAAGCAGGGGGACACGTCTGGCACTGCAGGATTTGAGTCCCTGGCGGCGTAGTGTGTTACTGATGGTAGCCTTTGTTACTTTGGTCCCAGCTCTCTGCAGGTCATTCACTAGGTCCCCCCGTGTGGCTCTGGGATTTTTACTCACCGTTCTTGTGATCATTTTGACCCCACGGGGTGAGATCTTGCGTGGAGCCCCAGATGGAGGAAGATTATCAGTGGTCTTGTATGTTTTCCATTTTCTAATAATTGATCCCACAGTTGATTTCTTCACACCAAGCTGTTTACCTATTGCAGATTCAGACTTCCCAGCCTGGTGCAGGTCTATCATTTTGTTTCGGGTGTCCTTTGACAGCTCTCTAGTTTTGGCCATGGTGGAGTTTAGAGTGTGACTGTTTGAGGTTGTGGACAGGTGTCTTTTATACTGATAACGGGTTCAAACAGGTGCCATTAATGAAGGTAACGAGTGGAGGACAGAGGAGCCTCTTACAGAAGAAGTTACAGGTCTGTGAGAGCCAGGAATCTTGCTTGTTTGTAACTGACCAAACACTTATTTTCCACCATATTTTGCAAATAAATTCTTTAAAAATCAGACAATGTGATTTTCTGGATTTTTTTTTTCTCATTTTGTCTCTCATAGTTGAGGTATATCTATGATGAAAATTACCGGCCTCTCTCATCTTTTTAAGTGGGAGAACTTGTACTATTGGTGGCTGACTAAATACTTTTTTGCCCCACTGTATATAAAGATATATATATATCTTTATATATATATATATATATATATATATATATATATATATATATATATATATATATATATATATATATATATATATATATATATATATATGTATACACATGCAGTGCTGAGAGAATTTCCCCTCATTTATCATTTTAAACACTCTTATACATTCTAGATAATCAAACAAATTATAATCTGAAATAAAGATCATAATAAGTAAATAAAATCCTAGTTCACTAATCTTATTCTGAGAAGGTGAAAAGAATCAGATTGGCTCTATGCAAATAATAATAATAATAATGACCACAGGTTGTGGTTCCGGTCCGTTAGGCAGACCTTCCCATGTCAGAGCAGACTTGGCGATGGTCTGCATGTTGAACCCAGAGGGCTTTATCTCCTGAGAAAACACAATCAGTAGAATTCAAATAATAGCTTCATTATTATGAGCTCAGACAGATAGATAGGACAGCTTGGATTACTTTCATTAGTTTCTATCCTAGAGTCATACAAATGTGAAATATTTCCTCTAAAACCATAGATCATTCATTTTGTGGTTGTTTTTAAACTTTGTGCTGAAGTTAAATCTTCCTGCAGTCTGGCTCATTGTCTCCTGGTAAAGATGAGATGTGGGTGGCATCTGCTGGCCAAGCAGTGGCCACTGAGCCACAGGACTGTTTGGAAGGAAAGATAAAGAAGGACTAAACCAAAGCAACCTGAAGCCCACGACGCTTCACCGAACCATAAAAACAGAAAACTGGTCATTGTGGGATATTAGTGGGATAAATTATATCTATATATAGAGCCTCCCTTTATGGAAATCCAGCAGCAAAGCTTTGAGCTGAACTGAAGAGGATCCAGATCTCTGCATGAGGCCGCTGTTCTTTCTCCTTAATCTGCTGCTTCCTGCTTCAATCCACGTCTGTGTGGAGCAGATTAGATGGTTCAGGCAGCTGAGGAAACATCTGATCACACTTTCCTTCCCATTTACATCATAAATGTGTTTTTATCTTTAATGGAATCTTGCTTTGACTCTTTGTTCTCTATGTAAATTAATGGATCATAAATTTCACTGAAGGAGTAATCCCAAGGGATTAATAAAGCTGAGTCTAAGTCTAAAAAACAAGTTTGAACAGTAAATTGACAGCTGTAATAAAAATAAAGGTTTCTGAGGACCCAAATGCAGAGATCAGGAGGCAGGGGGGAGTTTTGTAGCTTTAATCAGGTAGACCAAGGAAACAGAGGCAAAAATCCCCAAATACTGAGAACCAAAATACAGAAAACTGACGAGCCAGAGACGAGGAAGCAACCAGACAACAACAAGGAAGCAGCACTGAGTGACTGCAGTGGTGGAGTATATATGGGGAGACGGAACCAAGACAGGCTAATCAGCAGACTGGAAGCAGGTGTGGCCAAGACCAACCAGAAGGAAGCCAAGGAGAGAGGAAACAAGCACAAGGGGGCGACAGAGATTAACTACAGTACTAAACAATGACAGAAAACAACAAAAAACATAAAATAAAAGTACAAATAAACGTAATCAGAGGGCAGAACCCCGACAGGCGCCTGATGCTGATAGAGCTGGTTCAAGCAACACTTTACTGGCTGATGGTTCCTGACATGATGCTGCCCTTTCTAGACTTTTTTGGTTTCTGTTTCTTTTTAGGTTTTCAGTCACACTTTTAGTTTTATGTGATTCTGTGTTTTCTGGGTCATTGGTTTCTAGTTCCTTCTACCCACATCTGCTCCCTATTAGCTGATTAGCCCAGTCTTTGTTCAGTCTCCCATATATGTGCCTCATGTTCAGTTCCTCAACGCTCTTCATTATTTTATCCCTTATTTTAGTTCCCCTGAGCGTCTCCTAGGTTTTGATTCCTGAGGTCCTTGCCTGATGTTTCTGGATTATTTGCTTCTGTTCTATCAATATTTTAATTAAATCTTCCAGGAATCATCTCTTTCTCACCGTCTTTGCATCTGGATCCTCATCAAACATCCACTAAACCTGACATTTCTATCTAGAGCCCCCATGTTCACTACTATAGTGCAATGATGATGCAATCCTGACAAGATGTCAATCCAATGGCAGTCGATCGGCTTTGAAAACGCTTTTGCTTCCACATCCAGTGAAACTAGAGCGATGGTGTACCAGAGGTCTGTGACCTCTGTGTCTCAGTGGTCTGCAGACCACTAATGGAGGCTGACTGTGAAATGGGGAAGGATCCCTTTGTTTATAGTGAGCGGATGCTCTCTGATGATAAGCAGTGACCAGCAGAGGAAGGAGGGTTTGCAGATGTACCTGTCAGTGTATCGCTCACACACATTCCCGTAAAGCTATGCTTGCGAGGACCAGTTCATTCGCTCTAACGCTACAGTCGCGTTTCATCAACAAAACCCACATAAGCGCTGCCTGGTTACCTGCTGGTGTATTGAGGGTATTTCAGTGGGTTCAGGGCCGCTGGAAGTGATTTTAAACTAGGGATGCTGTGAAATTTGAGGCCTATTTAAAATACAATAAAAATAGATAAATACGTTGAGTTTCACTAATTTATTCTCATATCCACTTCAGTGCCACCAGGGTCTGTATCACACAGAAACCATCAGTTCTCAGGTGAATCTATGAGCCATTAATTAAACATCACAATAACTTTATAACAAACCGATTAAGCTGTCGGTTCCTTAAAGAAGACTTTTGCTGAAGTTAAACCAGGTGAAACTAAAACGATTCCGCTTTAGGAGTTCTGGACAGAGCATAGTGACGGATGATACAGCGTGTGGATCTGGTCACAGCGTGTGGATCTGGTCACAGCGCGTGGATCTGGTCACAGCGTGTGGATCTGGTCACAGCGTGTGGATCTGGTCACAGCGTGTGGATCTGGTCACAGCGCGTGGATCTGGTCACAGCGCGTGGATCTGGTCACAGCGCGTGGATCTGGTCACAGTGTGTGGATCTGGTCACAGTGTGTGGATCTGGTCACAGCGTGTGGATCTGGTCACAGCGTGTGGATCTGGTCACAGCGCGTGGATCTGGTCACAGTGTGTGGATCTGGTCACAGTGTGTGGATCTGGTCACAGCGTGTGGATCTGGTCACAGCGTGTGGATCTGGTCACAGCGTGTGGATCTGGTCACAGCGTGTGGATCTGGTCACAGCGTGTGGATCTGGTCACAGTGTGTGGATCTGGTCACAGCTTATGGATCTGGTCACAGCGCGTGGATCTGGTCACAGCGTGTGGATCTGGTCACAGCGTGTGGATCTGGTCACAGTGTGTGGATCTGGTCACAGCGCGTGGATGTGGTCACAGCGTGTGGATCTGGTCACAGCGTGTGGATCTGGTCACAGCGCGTGGATCTGGTCACAGCGTGTGGATCTGGTCACAGCGTGTGGATCTGGTCACAGCGCGTGGATCTGGTCACAGCGTGTGGATCTGGTCACAGCGTGTGGATCTGGTCACAGTGTGTGGATCTGGTCACAGCGCGTGGATCTGGTCACAGCGTGTGGATCTGGTCACAGTGTGTGGATCTGGTCACAGCGCGTGGATCTGGTCACAGTGTGTGGATCTGGTCACAGCGCGTGGATCTGGTCACAGCGTGTGGATCTGGTCACAGTGTGTGGATCTGGTCACAGTGTGTGGATCTGGTCACAGCGCGTGGATCTGGTCACAGTGTGTGGATCTGGTCACAGCGTGTGGATCTGGTCACAGCGCGTGGATCTGGTCACAGCGTGTGGATCTGGTCACAGCGTGTGGATCTGGTCACAGCGCGTGGATCTGGTCACAGCGCGTGGATCTGGTCACAGCGCGTGGATCTGGTCACAGCGTGTGGATCTGGTCACAGCGTGTGGATCTGGTCACAGCGCGTGGATCTGGTCACAGCGTGTGGATCTGGTCACAGCGTGTGGATCTGGTCACAGTGTGTGGATCTGGTCACAGCGCGTGGATCTGGTCACAGTGTGTGGATCTGGTCACAGCGCGTGGATCTGGTCACAGCGCGTGGATCTGGTCACAGCGTGTGGATCTGGTCACAGCGTGTGGATCTGGTCACAGCGCGTGGATCTGGTCACAGTGTGTGGATCTGGTCACAGCGCGTGGATCTGGTCACAGCGCGTGGATCTGGTCACAGTGTGTGGATCTGGTCACAGCGCGTGGATCTGGTCACAGCGCGTGGATCTGGTCACAGCGCGTGGATCTGGTCACAGTGTGTGGATCTGGTCACAGCGCGTGGATCTGGTCACAGCGCGTGGATCTGGTCACAGCGCGTGGATCTGGTCACAGTGTGTGGATCTGGTCACAGCGCGTGGATCTGGTCACAGCGTGTGGATCTGGTCACAGCGTGTGGATCTGGTCACAGCGCGTGGATCTGGTCACAGCGTGTGGATCTGGTCACAGCGCGTGGATCTGGTCACAGCGTGTGGATCTGGTCACAGTGTGTGGATCTGGTCACAGTGTGTGGATCTGGTCACAGCTTATGGATCTGGTCACAGCGCGTGGATCTGGTCACAGCGTGTGGATCTGGTCACAGCGCGTGGATCTGGTCACAGCGTGTGGATCTGGTCACAGCGTGTGGATCTGGTCACAGCGCGTGGATCTGGTCACAGCGTGTGGATCTGGTCACAGTGTGTGGATCTGGTCACAGCGCTGTGGATCTGGTCACAGCGTGTGGATCTGGTCACAGCGTGTGGATCTGGTCACAGCGCGTGGATCTGGTCACAGCGTGTGGATCTGGTCACAGCGTGTGGATCTGGTCACAGCGCGTGGATCTGGTCACAGCGTGTGGATCTGGTCACAGCGTGTGGATCTGGTCACAGTGTGTGGATCTGGTCACAGCGCGTGGATCTGGTCACAGTGTGTGGATCTGGTCACAGCGCGTGGATCTGGTCACAGCGTGTGGATCTGGTCACAGTGTGTGGATCTGGTCACAGCGTGTGGATCTGGTCACAGCGCGTGGATCTGGTCACAGTGTGTGGATCTGGTCACAGCGTGTGGATCTGGTCACAGTGTGTGGATCTGGTCACAGCGCGTAGATCTGGTCACACTGTGTGGATCTGGTCACAGCGTGTGGATCTGGTCACAGCGTGTGGATCTGGTCACAGCGTGTGGATCTGGTCACAGTGTGTGGATCTGGTCACAGCGCGTGGATCTGGTCACAGCGTGTGGATCTGGTCACAGCGTGTGGATCTGGTCACAGCGCGTGGATCTGGTCACAGCGTGTGGATCTGGTCACAGCGTGTGGATCTGGTCACAGCGCGTGGATCTGGTCACAGCGCGTGGATCTGGTCACAGCGTGTGGATCTGGTCACAGCGTGTGGATCTGGTCACAGCGTGTGGATCTGGTCACAGCGCGTGGATCTGGTCACAGCGTGTGGATCTGGTCACAGCGTGTGGATCTGGTCACAGTGTGTGGATCTGGTCACAGCGCGTGGATCTGGTCACAGTGTGTGGATCTGGTCACAGCGCGTGGATCTGGTCACAGCGCGTGGATCTGGTCACAGCGTGTGGATCTGGTCACAGCGTGTGGATCTGGTCACAGCGCGTGGATCTGGTCACAGTGTGTGGATCTGGTCACAGCGCGTGGATCTGGTCACAGCGCGTGGATCTGGTCACAGCGTGTGGATCTGGTCACAGCGCGTGGATCTGGTCACAGCGCGTGGATCTGGTCACAGCGCGTGGATCTGGTCACAGTGTGTGGATCTGGTCACAGCGCGTGGATCTGGTCACAGCGCGTGGATCTGGTCACAGCGCGTGGATCTGGTCACAGTGTGTGGATCTGGTCACAGCGCGTGGATCTGGTCACAGCGTGTGGATCTGGTCACAGCGTGTGGATCTGGTCACAGCGCGTGGATCTGGTCACAGCGTGTGGATCTGGTCACAGCGCGTGGATCTGGTCACAGCGCGTGGATCTGGTCACAGCGCGTGGATCTGGTCACAGCGTGTGGATCTGGTCACAGCGTGTGGATCTGGTCACAGTGTGTGGATCTGGTCACAGCGTGTGGATCTGGTCACAGCGCGTGGATCTGGTCACAGCGTGTGGATCTGGTCACAGCGCGTGGATCTGGTCACAGCGCGTGGATCTGGTCACAGCGCGTGGATCTGGTCACAGCGCGTGGATCTGGTCACAGCGTGTGGATCTGGTCACAGTGTGTGGATCTGGTCACAGTGTGTGGATCTGGTCACAGCGCGTGGATCTGGTCACAGCGTGTGGATCTGGTCACAGCGCGTGGATCTGGTCACAGCGTGTGGATCTGGTCACAGTGTGTGGATCTGGTCACAGCGTGTGGATCTGGTCACAGCGTGTGGATCTGGTCACATCGCGTGGATCTGGTCACAGCGCGTGGATCTGGTCACAGCGCGTGGATCTGGTCACAGCGTGTGGATCTGGTCACAGCGTGTGGATCTGGTCACAGCGTGTGGATCTGGTCACAGCGTGTGGATCTGGTCACAGCGCGTGGATCTGGTCACAGCGCGTGGATCTGGTCACAGCGCGTGGATCTGGTCACAGTGTGTGGATCTGGTCACAGCGTGTGGATCTGGTCACAGCGCGTGGATCTGGTCACAGCGTGTGGATCTGGTCACAGCGCGTGGATCTGGTCACAGCGCGTGGATCTGGTCACAGCGCGTGGATCTGGTCACAGCGCGTGGATCTGGTCACAGCGTGTGGATCTGGTCACAGCGTGTGGATCTGGTCACAGTGTGTGGATCTGGTCACAGCGCGTGGATCTGGTCACAGCGTGTGGATCTGGTCACAGCGCGTGGATCTGGTCACAGCGTGTGGATCTGGTCACAGCGTGTGGATCTGGTCACAGCGTGTGGATCTGGTCACAGCGTGTGGATCTGGTCACAGCGCGTGGATCTGGTCACAGCGCGTGGATCTGGTCACAGTGTGTGGATCTGGTCACAGCGCGTGGATCTGGTCACAGCACGTGGATCTGGTCACAGCGCGTGGATCTGGTCACAGCGTGTGGATCTGGTCACAGCGCGTGGATCTGGTCACAGCGCGTGGATCTGGTCACAGTGCGTGGATCTGGTCACAGCGTGTGGATCTGGTCACAGCGTGTGGATCTGGTCACATCGCGTGGATCTGGTCACAGCGCGTGGATCTGGTCACAGCGCGTGGATCTGGTCACAGCGTGTGGATCTGGTCACAGCGTGTGGATCTGGTCACAGCGTGTGGATCTGGTCACAGCGTGTGGATCTGGTCACAGCGCGTGGATCTGGTCACAGCGCGTGGATCTGGTCACAGCGTGTGGTAGGGCTGCAACTAACGATTATTTTAAAAATCGATGAATCGGACAAAAAATATTTTTTTATATTAACCTCTTTATTCCAAAATAAACATTTTAGACAGAACAAACAAGCACACAAGTACAGGTTGCTCATTAACTGTACTGCTGCAATATGAAAAATAAATGTTTGTGTTAAAACTACGCAAACTTACATGAGAAATGTAGCTGTACATCCACAAAATATAGGCTACTTTGTTTCATAAAGCACAAAAAAAGACATTTTTGTTTTTAAAGCCCCTAAGGGGTTCAAACAATAGGCCCCCCCATTTCAACAAATGAGTTTTTTTAGACTAGAAGAGTTCTGCCTTTTAAGACAGGAAAGTATAGCAGTTAAAGTTGCTACTTGAGAAAAAACTGAACCATAGAGATAAAAATAGCCCTGTGGTTCAAATTATAAATTGTATTTGGAATAAAAATGAGAGAACTAGGGGTGCTAAAAAAACACATCCTCCAAAGACAGATATTTACATGGGAATGTGGCAGATAATTAATTGACATATTACTGATCTTGCTGGATTTTATTCTGCTTCACTTCCATAAATTGCAGGATCTTCTTTACTTTATCTTTGCCAGAATATTTAAACTTTAAAAGCCTTGCCCTCATAATTTGCAAGTGAATTTATTTATAAAGTAAATGTAAACGCTGCTTAAGCTAATTCAAATGAAATTAAAAGTAAAATAAGTAGCCAACCTTATCACTGTCTGTAACCTACTAACACGGTAAGGAAAGCATCAGATGAGCTACCTGAGAAACTAACGTTACGTTTCCCCACTTTAAAACCAAACAAACATGGTGCTTCCGTGCCATGTTCATTTCTTTTTACAAAAGTTGCATGTTATCACTTTTTTCGCTTTACAAAGCGCAGGCTATTTTAATTATTGTGATCAATTTGCGCCGTCAATCCCGGTGCATGCGCGCTTCATTTGCAGTCTGGACGCTGAGGCTCTGAGTGCAGCGCTGAGAGGGACTCCTGCGGGAGAACGGGGTTGGGATGGGGGAGGCGCCCCACGGCAGAGTAGGAACGATACATGCTTTCACGTAAGAGTCTCTAAAAGCCGCCAGTGACACCGTAAAAAGTCTCCAGATTTGTTGCTAGTCGCTTTTTTGAAAAATAGTCGCTGGAGGGGTCTGAAAAGTCGCTGAGTTGGCAACACTGCACCTGCGGCGCTGACTCGCTCTGCCTTTTTTTTTTTTTCTTCCTCTTTCAGTCAAGAGGCAGTGATGACGGCGCGGCGGATGACGCAATAATCGCGCGACACAACTAATCGATGATGAAATTCGTTGCCAACGCTTTTAAAAGTCGATTTTTATCGATTTTATCGATTCGTTGTTGCAGCCCTAGCATGTGGATCTATAAGGACCATCAGATTCTCCAGACTCTTAAGGAACAGAGATGATCCAGACCATCTAGATCATCATCTTGCAGCTAGCTGCGTTTATATTCCACCTCCTGCTGCTGCAGACCTCCTGCTACTGCAGACCTCCTGCTGCTGTAGACCTCCTGCTGCTGCAGACCTCCTGCTGCTGTAGACCTCCTGACTGCTGCAGACCTCCTGGCTGCTGTAGACCTCCTGCTACTGCAGACCTCCTGCTGCTGTAGACCTCCTGGCTGCTGTAGACCTCCTGCTGCTGCAGACCTCCTGCTACTGCAGACCTCCTGCTGCTGTAGACCTCCTGCTACTGCAGACCTCCTGCTGCTGTAGACCTCCTGCTGCTGCAGACCTCCTGCTACTGCAGACCTCCTGCTGCTGTAGACCTCCTGGCTACTGTAGACCTCCTGCTGCTGCAGACCTCCTGCTGCTGTAGACCTCCTGCTACTGCAGACCTCCTGCTGCTGTAGACCTCCTGGCTGCTGTAGACCTCCTGCTGCTGCAGACCTCCTGCTGCTGTAGACCTCCTGGCTGCTGTAGACCTCCTGCTGCTGCAGACCTCCTGCTACTGCAGACCTCCTGCTGCTGTAGACCTCCTGCTACTGCAGACCTCCTGCTGCTGTAGACCTCCTGGCTGCTGCAGACCTCCTGCTACTGCAGACCTCCTGCTGCTGTAGACCTCCTGCTGCTGTAGACCTCCTGGCTGCTGTAGACCTCCTGCTGCTGCAGACCTCCTGCTACTGCAGACCTCCTGCTGCTGTAGACCTCCTGCTACTGCAGACCTCCTGCTGCTGTAGACCTCCTGCTGCTGCAGACCTCCTGCTACTGCAGACCTCCTGGCTGCTGCAGACCTCCTGCTGCTGTAGACCTCCTGCTACTGCAGACCTCCTGCTGCTGTAGACCTCCTGCTGCTGCAGACCTCCTGCTACTGCAGACCTCCTGCTGCTGTAGACCTCCTGGCTGCTGTAGACCTCCTGCTGCTGCAGACCTCCTGCTACTGCAGACCTCCTGCTGCTGTAGACCTCCTGCTACTGCAGACCTCCTGCTGCTGTAGACCTCCTGGCTGCTGCAGACCTCCTGCTGCTGTAGACCTCCTGGCTGCTGTAGACCTCCTGGCTGCTGTAGACCTCCTGGCTGCTGCAGACCTCCTGGCTGCTGCAGACCTCCTGGCTGCTGCAGACCTCCTGGCTGCTGTAGACCTCCTGGCTGCTGTAGACCTCCTGCTGCTGCAGACCTCCTGCTGCTGTAGACCTCCTGCTGCTGTATACCTCCTGGCTGCTGTAGACCTCCTGCTGCTGTAGACCTCCTGCTGCTGCAGACCTCCTGCTACTGCAGACCTCCTGCTGCTGTAGACCTCCTGCTACTGCAGACCTCCTGCTACTGCAGACCTCCTGCTGCTGTAGACCTCCTGCTGCTGCAGACCTCCTGCTACTGCAGACCTCCTGGCTGCTGCAGACCTCCTGGCTGCTGCAGACCTCCTGGCTGCTGCAGACCTCTTGGCTGCTGTAGACCTCCTGGCTGCTGCAGACCTCTTGGCTGCTGCAGACCTCCTGGCTGCTGTAGACCTCCTGGCTGCTGTAGACCTCCTGGCTGCTGCAGACCTCTTGGCTGCTGCAGACCTCCTGGCTGCTGTAGACCTCCTGGCTGCTGCAGACCTCCTGGCTGCTGTAGACCTCCTGGCTGCTGTAGACCTCCTGGCTGCTGTAGACCTCCTGGCTGCTGCAGACCTCCTGGCTGCTGCAGACCTCCTGGCTGCTGTAGACCTCCTGGCTGCTGCAGACCTCCTGGCTGCTGCAGACCTCCTGGCTGCTGTAGACCTCCTGGCTGCTGTAGACCTCCTGGCTGCTGCAGACCTCCTGGCTGCTGCAGACCTCCTGGCTGCTGCAGATCTCCGTCTTGTCTTGGCCATAAATATATTTTTCGTACAGAGAACCTACCTTCCTGCAGCAGCACCTCCACCCTGATTCTGATCTCCATCCATCATCGATGTCCTTCCTCCGGCTTCTCAGTCTGCCAATCATGGCTCCCACCGAGGTGGAGGTCATTCAGGAGAACAATACGGCTTCCTGGATCACTCTGAGGAAACTTCCTGGAGGTTTGCCCATCAGATCGTGCTGAATGTGTCGGGCTTCGTGCTTCCTGGAAAATAATCCAGGTTTCCAGGACGGAAAATGCTGCTTCACATCACTTCAGCCACGCTGTTATTTAAATGCTGCAGGTTTACACCCTCATTAGGCCGCTCTGTGGGCAGAAGGCTGAGGATGGGGAGCTCAGGTCGATGCTTCTACGTATCTGGATGAGTCCTCTGCTCCCCTCAGGACAGAACTCTGAAAGCAGACTTAATGCCTGTTCAGACGTGATCGCTATCAGAGATCTGCTGGTCTGACCGAGCAGAGCAAACCTTTCAGCTCTGCAATCGACCTCAGCATCTCCACAATCAGAGATGCTTTGTGGATCTCTTTGTTCCCTTTGCTCAATGTTTCCTGTTTGTTATGTGAAAAATGATTTATTTCTCTGACTTAAGCCCAACGACACCTTCTAACGTCTTTATCTTCTTAGGGCCACATTTTTACATTTTCATTGGACCAAGAAATTAGCAGTTATGACTTCAGCTGCACATTAAGATTAAATCCAAATGTAACCACATTTATACATTTATATATATATATATGGTATAATTATAGGCGATAAACAATGATAATTGAATGTCCAGTAAAGTAGTTTTTCATCTATGTTGAAGTGAGAAAGTCCTCCTGAAAACACGGTCTGTGCAGTCAGTTCATCCAGATTACCATCCTGCCTTCAAAGATTATCTCTCTGTGGGAGCCGCTCAGACCCCCACATACCGGCGCTGCGCTGTCACTGGGAATCCCCAGCAGCAGCTGCCTCAGGCCCGCTCGCCTCTCCAGGGTTTTCCCCTCCTGTTGGTGGCGGCAGGAAGTAGATGTTAGCGTTTTTCAGGTCTCTGCTACAAACTGCAGGCAGCAGGATAATAAAAGCCAACATATTCTGCCGGCAGGTTTCTACATTTGAAGTTAATTTAGGCGTTAATAAACTGTTTCAGAGGAGTGATCATAGCGCTCTGCATCAGCAGTGCTGCGTCTGACTCCCTGCCAGCTCCCAGATCAGCTTCTCTCATTGGTTGATGTCCAGCAGCTGCTGCTCCTTCTGCTCCTTCTGCTCCTTCTGCTCCTCCTGCTCCTTCTGCTCCTGCTGCTCCTTCTGCTCCTTCTGCTCCTCCTGCTCCTTCTGCTCCTGCTGCTCCTCCTGCTCCTTCTGCTCCTGCTGCTCCTGCTGCTCCTTCTGCTCCTCCTGCTCCTTCTGCTCCTGCTGCTCCTTCTGCTCCTGCTGCTCCTTCTGCTCCTCCTGCTCCTTCTGCTCCTGCTGCTCCTGCTGCTCCTCCTGCTCCTGCTGCTCCTGCTGCTCCTCCTGCTCCTTCTGCTCCTGCTGCTCCTGCTGCTCCTCCTGCTCCTCCTGCTCCTTCTGCTCCTGCTGCTCCTTCTGCTCCTCCTGCTCCTTCTGCTCCTCCTGCTCCTGCTGCTCCTCCTGCTCCTTCTGCTCCTGCTGCTCCTCCTGCTCCTGCTGCTCCTGCTGCTCCTCCTGCTCCTTCTGCTCCTTCTGCTCCTGCTGCTCCTTCTGCTCCTGCTGCTCCTTCTGCTCCTGCTGCTCCTTCTGCTCCTGCTGCTCCTCCTGCTCCTTCTGCTCCTGCTGCTCCTGCTGCTCCTGCTGCTCCTGCTGCTCCTGCTGCTCCTGCTGCTCCTGCTGCTCCTGCTGCTCCTTCTGCTCCTGCTGCTCCTCCTGCTCCTGCTGCTCCTGCTGCTCCTCCTGCTCCTTCTGCTCCTGCTGCTCCTGCTGCTCCTCCTGCTCCTTCTGCTCCTGCTGCTCCTTCTGCTCCTGCTGCTCCTCCTGCTCCTTCTGCTCCTTCTGCTCCTGCTGCTCCTTCTGCTCCTGCTGCTCCTGCTGCTCCTGCTGCTCCTCCTGCTCCTTCTGCTCCTGCTGCTCCTGCTGCTCCTCCTGCTCCTTCTGCTCCTGCTGCTCCTTCTGCTCCTGCTGCTCCTGCTGCTCCTCCTGCTCCTGCTGCTCCTCCTGCTCCTTCTGCTCCTGCTGCTCCTTCTGCTCCTGCTGCTCCTTCTGCTCCTGCTGCTCCTGCTGCTCCTGCTGCTCCTGCTGCTCCTGCTGCTCCTTCTGCTCCTGCTGCTCCTGCTGCTCCTGCTGCTCCTTCTGCTCCTTCTGCTCCTGCTGCTCCTCCTGCTCCTGCTGCTCCTGCTGCTCCTCCTGCTCCTTCTGCTCCTGCTGCTCCTGCTGCTCCTGCTGCTCCTTCTGCTCCTGCTGCTCCTGCTGCTCCTTCTGCTCCTGCTGCTCCTGCTGCTCCTGCTGCTCCTTCTGCTCCTTCTGCTCCTGCTGCTCCTCCTGCTCCTTCTGCTCCTGCTGCTCCTGCTGCTCCTGCTGCTCCTGCTGCTCCTGCTGCTCCTTCTGCTCCTTCTGCTCCTGCTGCTCCTGCTGCTCCTCCTGCTCCTGCTGCTCCTTCTGCTCCTGCTGCTCCTGCTGCTCCTGCTGCTCCTTCTGCTCCTGCTGCTCCTGCTGCTCCTTCTGCTCCTGCTGCTCCTGCTGCTCCTGCTGCTCCTTCTGCTCCTTCTGCTCCTGCTGCTCCTTCTGCTCCTGCTGCTCCTTCTGCTCCTGCTGCTCCTTCTGCTCCTGCTGCTCCTTCTGCTCCTGCTGCTCCTGCTGCTCCTTCTGCTCCTGCTGCTCCTGCTGCTCCTTCTGCTCCTGCTGCTCCTGCTGCTCCTGCTGCTCCTTCTGCTCCTGCTGCTCCTTCTGCTCCTGCTGCTCCTTCTGCTCCTGCTGCTCCTGCTGCTCCTTCTGCTCCTGCTGCTCCTTCTGCTCCTGCTGCTCCTGCTGCTCCTTCTGCTCCTGCTGCTCCTGCTGCTCCTTCTGCTCCTGCTGCTCCTGCTGCTCCTGCTGCTCCTGCTGCTCCTGCTGCTCCTTCTGCTCCTGCTGCTCCTTCTGCTCCTGCTGCTCCTGCTGCTCCTTCTGCTCCTGCTGCTCCTGCTGCTCCTGCTGCTCCTGCTGCTCCTTCTGCTCCTGCTGCTCCTGCTGCTCCTTCTGCTCCTGCTGCTCCTGCTGCTCCTGCTGCTCCTGCTGCTCCTTCTGCTCCTGCTGCTCCTGCTGCTCCTTCTGCTCCTGCTGCTCCTGCTGCTCCTGCTGCTCCTGCTGCTCCTTCTGCTCCTTCTGCTCCTGCTGCTCCTGCTGCTCCTTCTGCTCCTGCTGCTCCTGCTGCTCCTGCTGCTCCTTCTGCTCCTGCTGCTCCTGCTGCTCCTGCTGCTCCTGCTGCTCCTGCTCCTTCTGCTCCTGCTGCTCCTTCTGCTCCTTCTGCTCCTGCTGCTCCTTCTGCTCCTGCTGCTCCTGCTGCTCCTGCTGCTCCTGCTGCTCCTGCTGCTCCTTCTGCTCCTGCTGCTCCTGCTGCTCCTTCTGCTCCTGCTGCTCCTGCTGCTCCTCCTGCTCCTGCTGCTCCTTCTGCTCCTGCTGCTCCTGCTGCTCCTGCTGCTCCTTCTGCTCCTTCTGCTCCTGCTGCTCCTGCTGCTCCTGCTGCTCCTTCTGCTCCTGCTGCTCCTGCTGCTCCTGCTGCTCCTTCTGCTCCTTCTGCTCCTGCTGCTCCTGCTGCTCCTTCTGCTCCTGCTGCTCCTTCTGCTCCTGCTGCTCCTTCTGCTCCTGCTGCTCCTTCTGCTCCTGCTGCTCCTGCTGCTCCTTCTGCTCCTGCTGCTCCTGCTGCTCCTTCTGCTCCTGCTGCTCCTGCTGCTCCTGCTGCTCCTGCTGCTCCTGCTGCTCCTGCTGCTCCTTCTGCTCCTGCTGCTCCTGCTGCTCCTTCTGCTCCTGCTGCTCCTGCTGCTCCTGCTGCTCCTTCTGCTCCTGCTGCTCCTGCTCCTTCTGCTCCTGCTGCTCCTTCTGCTCCTGCTGCTCCTGCTGCTCCTTCTGCTCCTGCTGCTCCTGCTGCTCCTGCTGCTCCTTCTGCTCCTGCTGCTCCTGCTGCTCCTGCTGCTCCTGCTGCTCCTTCTGCTCCTGCTGCTCCTGCTGCTCCTTCTGCTCCTGCTGCTCCTGCTGCTCCTTCTGCTCCTGCTGCTCCTTCTGCTCCTGCTGCTCCTGCTGCTCCTTCTGCTCCTGCTGCTCCTGCTGCTCCTTCTGCTCCTGCTGCTCCTGCTGCTCCTTCTGCTCCTGCTGCTCCTGCTGCTCCTTCTGCTCCTGCTGCTCCTGCTGCTCCTGCTGCTCCTTCTGCTCCTGCTGCTCCTGCTGCTCCTTCTGCTCCTGCTGCTCCTGCTGCTCCTCCTGCTCCTTCTGCTCCTGCTGCTCCTGCTGCTCCTTCTGCTCCTGCTGCTCCTGCTGCTCCTTCTGCTCCTGCTGCTCCTGCTGCTCCTCCTGCTCCTTCTGCTCCTTCTGCTCCTGCTGCTCCTGCTGCTCCTGCTGCTCCTTCTGCTCCTGCTGCTCCTGCTGCTCCTGCTCCTTCTGCTCCTGCTGCTCCTTCTGCTCCTGCTGCTCCTTCTGCTCCTGCTGCTCCTGCTGCTCCTGCTGCTCCTTCTGCTCCTGCTGCTCCTGCTGCTCCTGCTGCTCCTTCTGCTCCTGCTGCTCCTGCTGCTCCTGCTGCTCCTTCTGCTCCTGCTGCTCCTGCTGCTCCTTCTGCTCCTGCTGCTCCTGCTGCTCCTGCTGCTCCTGCTGCTCCTTCTGCTCCTGCTGCTCCTGCTGCTCCTTCTGCTCCTGCTGCTCCTGCTGCTCCTGCTGCTCCTGCTGCTCCTTCTGCTCCTGCTGCTCCTGCTGCTCCTGCTGCTCCTGCTGCTCCTGCTGCTCCTTCTGCTCCTGCTGCTCCTGCTGCTCCTTCTGCTCCTGCTGCTCCTGCTGCTCCTTCTGCTCCTGCTGCTCCTGCTGCTCCTGCTGCTCCTTCTGCTCCTGCTGCTCCTGCTGCTCCTGCTGCTCCTGCTGCTCCTTCTGCTCCTGCTGCTCCTGCTGCTCCTTCTGCTCCTGCTGCTCCTGCTGCTCCTTCTGCTCCTGCTGCTCCTGCTCCTTCTGCTCCTGCTGCTCCTTCTGCTCCTGCTGCTCCTTCTGCTCCTTCTGCTCCTGCTGCTCCTGCTGCTCCTGCTGCTCCTTCTGCTCCTGCTGCTCCTGCTGCTCCTGCTGCTCCTTCTGCTCCTGCTGCTCCTGCTGCTCCTGCTGCTCCTTCTGCTCCTGCTGCTCCTGCTGCTCCTGCTGCTCCTTCTGCTCCTGCTGCTCCTTCTGCTCCTGCTGCTCCTGCTGCTCCTTCTGCTCCTGCTGCTCCTGCTGCTCCTTCTGCTCCTGCTGCTCCTGCTGCTCCTGCTGCTCCTGCTGCTCCTTCTGCTCCTGCTGCTCCTGCTGCTCCTGCTGCTCCTGCTGCTCCTTCTGCTCCTGCTGCTCCTGCTGCTCCTGCTGCTCCTTCTGCTCCTGCTGCTCCTGCTGCTCCTGCTGCTCCTGCTGCTCCTGCTGCTCCTGCTGCTCCTTCTGCTCCTGCTGCTCCTGCTGCTCCTGCTGCTCCTGCTGCTCCTTCTGCTCCTGCTGCTCCTGCTGCTCCTTCTGCTCCTGCTGCTCCTGCTGCTCCTGCTGCTCCTGCTGCTCCTTCTGCTCCTGCTGCTCCTGCTGCTCCTGCTGCTCCTGCTGCTCCTTCTGCTCCTGCTGCTCCTGCTGCTCCTGCTGCTCCTGCTGCTCCTGCTGCTCCTTCTGCTCCTGCTGCTCCTGCTGCTCCTGCTGCTCCTTCTGCTCCTGCTGCTCCTGCTGCTCCTTCTGCTCCTGCTGCTCCTTCTGCTCCTGCTGCTCCTGCTGCTCCTTCTGCTCCTGCTGCTCCTGCTGCTCCTTCTGCTCCTTCTGCTCCTGCTGCTCCTGCTGCTCCTGCTGCTCCTGCTGCTCCTGCTGCTCCTTCTGCTCCTGCTGCTCCTGCTGCTCCTTCTGCTCCTGCTGCTCCTGCTGCTCTAAACACGCTGCGGGACCTTTTGCTGCATCTTGATCCGCATCAACCATTGCAGTTCCATAACCAGGAATCAGAAATACGGAACCCCCTGTTGAAGACCCAGATTTACAGCATTATTTAAAGTCTTATCCGGCTGTGTGTTTGTGGCCTGATCATATGGTTCAGATTAGATGAAAATAAAGTCCCTGCTTTAGTTTCTGCAGCGTCTTCCTAAATCAACCTTCTACTCTGGAAGGCTTCATAATCATTCATAATGATAGTGATAGGAAACATTAATCTCTTTCCCCATTCGACGAGTCAAAGCCAGACTTCATTTCCAAACTTTGGAAAAGCATCAGCTTGAGAGGAAATGGTGTGGAGGACATTAGGATGCGACTCCACCCACGTTAAAGATGGTTACAGCAATCAGCCGAGCGTTGCTGTTAGAAGCTGCTGCTCATGGCCCTCTGTCTCATTAAGCTTCTGATTGGCCAGCAGCTTTCAGGACGTCTAGCAGGATTTCCACTTCTACTGACCGACCAACCAGCTGCATGTTCAGACGCTTATTTGACAACAAAAAGAGGCGTCTGCAGCCGTTCTGACTGCAGCTGGTCCAGAGATGAGTGGTAGATGATGCAACATGCAGCTTGTTCAGGTATGGATGTAAAGCTGTTAGCTCCAGGTAGGCCCAGTCCACATCAGCACCATGTTTGGCTGCTAACATGGTGGAGGAACGGAGCAGGAAGGAGGTTGAAGGGACTGAAGGTTCGACCCAAAGGATCAATTCTTCGGTTAAAAGCCTGAAATCGTCCTGAGCTGCAGTCTGATCCTCTCCTTCCTGTTCAGGTTAGAAACAGAGCAGCTGTGTTGAGCCCAGAGGACGATCAGATACCCGCCATGCTGCTGCTTTCAGGGTTGATCTGCTGGGATTCTCAGCATCTGGACTCCAGATTCAGAGCAGATCAGACAGTCGCTTCAATCGCAACCAACATTCATCCTTTTAACCCTTTATAGGGCAACTTAGCCTTTTTAATCACCTGCATACCACTTACAAACGGAGCCACCCCCACATCCCTCAGTGAGGTCTAGAGACACTAGATCTATATCCAGCCATTTAGCAGAGATCCTGCTACATGGCTGCACATCTGATTGGCATTTGACCAATTAGATCAGCCTCTGCATGATGTATTACCTACTGGAAATTAAGTTGAAATAAAATAGAAAAGTTAAAAAGTTAATAAGCCTATTTAATAATATTTAGGTTTATAAACTAAAAAATGTTACTTCCAGTATCCGCATTAATGCCTCTAAGGTTATGTTGGACCTAAATAATTGTTTCTTTCACTCTGAGAGTGTTTTTCATTAATTTCTTCTAGAAGCACTTTTGTTATTTTTCTTAATTAATTCGGGCAAGTTGGTGTTTCTAGTTTTTACGTTGACATTAATTTTTACCATTACAAAGGTAATCAGTTCTGGTCCTGGATTCCAATAACACTAATGGCTGTAAATTTAGATTTTCAAAGTATTTAACTGAGATAAAGAGTTTATTTTTAACATGAAGTATAGAAAAGCTGGTCTGCAGTTATAGAGCAAAGAAACACATCAGATTATGACAAAAACAACTTTTCTGCTCTAACTTTTTGTTTCCATTTGTTGCTAAAGAATAAAATCTGAGATTATTACGGGATAAATATTCATCTATAAATATGTTTTTCATACAACTATCATGTTAGTGTGATAAAAGCTTCATTTTGCTGCAGACTTCCAGTTAAAATAATGAGTTTTATTCAAATTTTGATGCTAAAACATTGAAGATGAAAGAGGGCGGAAAAGTGAGCAGGAAGGTCTCAGGTGATGAGGAAGATGATGCACTGATGAAGAACAGGAAGTTATGCTGGATCTTATTCTCCTCATCTTAGATTTTGGTTCTTAGATGTTTTTCTGTCCAGAACAACAATCTGCACCTTCAGCTCTCCTTAAAGCGACGCTCCAATCAGTCCTCTGAGCTAATTTAAGCTCCGGTTTTTATTTATTTAGTGGAACATTTTTCTTCATCTAAAACTTTTCTTTATTTCCTAGAAAAGAAAATGAAAAAATGTTAAAAGTTTTCTTAGTTCAGTTGATTCCATTAACATTTGAGAGATTGTTGAAGTCTTCCCGTGAAGAGCTCCAGCTCTGTTTGTCCCTCCTTTGGCTCCATGTTGCGTTTCCTAAATGTGCCTCTGAGCAGGTGGACTGTTGACTGCTAGTCCTGCAGACGCTGAGGAGGACCTTAGAACAGGTGGATCCGTAATAAACGGAAGAGCGATTCAGATCCAGCCGCGTTTCTCGGGAAGCTCTATGCAAACAAACTGCAGCTCTCACTTCTGTTCGCTTTATTTCTATGCTCCAGTTCACATCCTGTCATCCCAGGTGTCTATAGATCCAGATCAATCAGATCATCCAAACACGGTGCAGGTGTTTAGAGGGAAGTTTTTCATGTTTTATCCATTTTTTTCTAAAACTTTTTTCCTATTCAGTTTTTTTCAATGACTGTTTTATGTTTAATGTCGTTATAATAGTTTTTACCTGAAGTTTTAGTTTTTGCCAAGCGTTCCTGCTCTCTGACGCACGTTTGACTTCCAAACATTGTTCTGCATAGATCTGGTCAATAGAAGGGATTTCCTAATCAACCCTTACTGAGATCTGAAAGGTTAAAATCAGGGTTTTTATAGTGTTGCTTATTGCTCCAGGGGGGGGTGGCTGGGGGTGGGAGGGTTTTATCAGAGGGAAACACTCATTTCCAATCATCCCACATCATGCATGCTGGGACTTGAAAAAAAAAACAACAGACTGAAAACGGTTTAGAGCAGCTCTCTGCTGATGAACAGAGTGAAATGAAAAATGGGGGTGGGACACAGTGGGTGGAAACCATCGAGTCATCCAGTGTTTAAAGACGTCTGAGACCAGTTTGATACCAGCTCAGCCACTTCAGCAGACACCAGTCCCACTCCCACAGAGGACAGAAGCAGAGGACAGGAGAATGGATCCTTTACCCACCAGGTGAGCAGAAGCTTTTCACTTTCTGCTACTTTCATCTTTCTGCACTTTAACGGTAGTGAGAGTTTGCAAAGAGAGACAGTTAAGATCACATGTGCTGAGACATGCAGAAACGTTACACTAACAATATTATTATACACATTTCATTTGTCACAACATGTCAGCACTTTCCCTGCAGACTGCGTTTGTCTCAACTTGCAAAGATCCTGATGGTGAAGCAGAAATTTCTCTTTTAGATCACGGGTTTGTAGAGCTGCCGTTATAGATGCAGCTGAGGTTAAGCTGACTTCATCTTCACACATAAAGAAATGCAGGAAACAAAGTTCATGAAGCGGAGCCATAAAAACATTCCTGCAGACGCGCTGCCAATGGAAGCTCTGTTCAAGGATGAATATGATGAAGCAGGCAGAGCTGGAAACACTCTGTTCATCACAACAAGCACAGAATATATTTATACCTGTTGGAAGGAAACCTTGTTAAATATTCTCATTCACCTGAAAAACATATTTTAAATATATTTCACTTAAGCTTTTCATTTTCATTTGCTCTATTTTACTAATTACAATTAGTTTTTAATATTTGCCAAAAAACTGCATGGTTAGTCTGATTTAATCAGAAGGAAAACAGTTTAAAGTCTTGTTAAATATCAGGAAGTAAAGGTTATTAGAATAATTATTGATAAGATAGCAGAATTTCAACTTTAGCAACAGGGTTGCAAAAAGAAACAGGTTTGAAGGGACGTGTTATAAATTATGACGTAACAAAGGAAAACTCCTCATCACAGTAATTTACAGCGTAAATTTATTTGATCTTTCTTCTTGATCTTTCTAATTTGACTGTATGATCTGGTTGAACTGTAAAGTGCCTTGAGATGACATGTGTTGTGAATTTGGCGCTATATAAATAAACTGAATTGAAATTGAAACTGAATTCTTCATGGCTAAAATAACACACTCCGACATTTGGCCAAAGAGTCGTAATAAACTGAACATCCGCATTTATTAAACATTTAACATTTAAAAGAAACATTTTATATTTTATAAACTGTCCTTTCTTAAGCAGCCCTGTTACATTCATTACAGTAACAGGTTTGTAAATTAACACTAATGTTTAATTTTTTGTTCTAAAACCAGCTGCTACACTGCAAAAAAATTGAAATCATTTTAAGTCTTTGTTTTCCTAAAATAAGTGCTTTTCTTGAATTAAGGAGGTAAGTGAGACACTGGAACAAGACAATTTACATTTAAAGTAAGAAAAAACTCTTATATAGTCATGTTATCTAATAATCTTTTGTTTTTACGGCACTAGCAGCTCATTTATCTGACAGTACAGGGGTTGACGTTAAGGATTTTTACCACTTGGCTGAAGGGCAAGTGACTTTCACATTTAGTTTGCCCAGAAACAATTTTTTCTTGCCCAGTATAATGTTTGATAAATATTGATCCTAATCATTTTTGTATATATATCAATGAAACATGTTTGTTTTTTAAATGTTTTTTTTGTAATTCAGTAAGTTTCCAGGTTCCTGGTGTGTATCTGCATGCATGCAGATAATGAACTCCAGCCTACATTACCGTGTTAACATGCTTTTCAATCCTTCCTGCTCATTCTGTTCAAACTAAACTTTGCTTTAAACTGTTGTGTGCTTGGAAAAATATAAATTGTAATGTTAAAAATCTAAAAAAAAAACATGACAGGTTAAAAACTTCCACTACTACTGCTCACCAATCTAACATGTTTAGCTCTATAACATTTAAATGCACCTCTCCAATGTCTATGAGAAAAAAATGTTATGAACATTTTTTAATGTATGACCTGCATCACTGTACAGAAAACTGCCATATGATAGAAATATTTACTGTACACTGTGCGCGTACAATTATTATTTTCCTAATCCCTGACTGATCATTTTTAATCTATTATAGTATAGATTAAATTCATCATCCAGCTGCTGCTCTGCAGAATTCTCTCCCCAAAATCCTGGGCGTTTGGCTCTATCACCATCTTTCCACCAGTTCTCCATTGCTTCTGTGGCGCTGACTTTGTCCATATCTGGTCCTTTAAACATCAACAATAAAAATTAATAACCTTATTAATGGCAATAATAACTAATATCATCTATGAACAAGTCAATGAATCTGTTAAAAAATAGTTCCCGGACAAAAATCACGCCATCTAGCGGAAAATCACGCGGCTTTTTCAAATCATGCGAGAATGTGTACAAAACAAAAAAAATGGCGCCGGCAACGCTTGTGGGTCGCTTTCAGCGAATGTCGGTGATTTTAAAGTAATTTTGGGTGATAAATAATTTTATTTTGCGATCATTGCACTTGCCCGGCGGGCAAATGCAATGAAATTTGTACTCTCAAGACAATCAAAACTACTTGCCCCGGTTAACATCGAGCCCTGCAGTAGGCTGACAGGTATGTGGGGGTGAGACATTTGGCAAAATGACCACAGGTTGATTCAAACCCGGGTCGCCCAAATTGACTAATTTTAGGAGTAAAAATACTCTTCCATCGGCAAATTATGCTAATAACCTGCTCAAATTAAGGGTAAATGCATTTAAATTAAGACATTTTTGCTAAATTTTCGTAACAGGAAGGCTCAGAAGTTATCAGTCACCTGCAGCAGCAAAGGCCCCCAGAGACATATTAGTTAAAATAACACTCAACATTCCTGCAATAGTGCATAATTGACATTTATGCACTATTTTTGCACGCCACATATCACTTTACTTGGATTTATCACTTTACTTGGATTTTCACTTTACTTGGATTTTCACTTTACTTGGATTTTCACTTTACTTGGATTTATCACTTTACTTGGATTTTCACTTTACTTGGATTTATCACTTTACTTGGATTTATCACTTTACTTGGATTTTCACTTTATTTGGATTTAGTTTTTACATATGCATAGATATATGTACAGATATATATACAGAAGAGCTATATGTGTATATATTTTATCTCTTTTTATTTTTTATTTTTATTCTTATTTTTTTATCTTTATTATATTGTATAGTTGGATGTGTGTATATATTATATAAAACTGTAACTGGAGCGTGTAACAAAAGTAATTCCCCTCTGGGATTATTAAAGTATTTCTGAATCTGATTCTGCAGGCCAAATGCCGGTAACTTAGCACAAATAAAATGAGGACATTTACGTGTTTCTAACAGCTGTGTTAGCTGCTTAGCTAACAGTAATGGAGCTGGTTGCTCTGAGTGACACGCTACAATATGCTAACAGTTAGCCATCATTACAACAATCATTTTAAAGACGTCTTTTCTTGAAGATCACAGTTTTTTCTTCCAGACGGGTTTAAAGGGTTTAAAGGTGACATAGTTGGATGTTCATTAAAGGGGTGCAACTTTAGAATTTAACACCGCGTATAATTATTTGTTCTTCAGATGACTGCACAGTATTTATATTATTAAAAACATTGTAGACAGTGTTTCATATGTTTATTGCTTAAACTCTGTCACTTATTCTGTTATTTTTAGGCACAGTTTAAGGTTGACATTTGTGTGAGCAGTTTTGCTGCTGTAATGCCACCATTTCCTTGTTTTAGGACAATAAAGGGATTTTCTGTTCTATACTATATAGAATGTGTCTGTGATGAAACAAAATCTCTAAATAATTACTAGACTAATACATCAAAATAATAATTTCCTCTGTCAGTTTTGAATGTTGTCATCATGACGGAGGGACAAGAACAAAAAGGCATTTTATTAGGGGCTGAAGAGCTGCTTTTTATTCAAAATATCATCAGTGAATCACTTTTCATATTTGTCGGGACATCTGAACTTAAAGACGGGGTGAATGTTTCCATAATTAGTTGGAAATGTCGATGTTTGTACATAAAATGTCCTCCGGTTCCATAATGACCTTGAACTTCCTGTAAGTCATTAGTATTCAGCTTGATGTTCTCTCTTTTCTCCCTCTGCTTTTCTGCAGCCTCCCTGCTAATCTGACCTCACTGGCAGAAAATGGAGACCAAACATTCAACAGTAGCTGTTCATCCGTATCTCATGAGTGGGTCTACAGCTTTGTCCCGGTGTACATCCTGTCCATCTCCGTGCTGGGAATGGCGTTGAACATCTTTGTTCTGATGGTTTTCATCCTCCATAAGAAGTCCTGCTCCGTGGCTGAGATCTACATGGGAAACCTGGCTGCTGCTGACTTGCTTCTGACCTCCTTCTTGCCTTTCTGGGCTGTTAGTGGTTGGAATCGGTTCGAGTGGAAGTTTGGTCTCGCTATGTGCAAAATCGTCAATGTGGCGATTCCGATGAACGTCTACTGCAGCATCTACTTCCTGATTCTGGTCAGCAGCGATCGGTACCTGGCTCTGGTCCACCCGCTGTCTCATCAAAAACTGCGTCGGCCAAAATGTGCTAAAATTTCTTGCGTCCTGGTTTGGATTCTGGGTTTCCTTCTCAGTCTTCCGAAGCTCATCAACCGGACTGTGGAAGGGTTCAGTTGTTATGAAGAACATGATCTCCTATCTCTCATAAGCGACATCATGTTTTTGGTGTTTGGGTTTTTTATTCCCATTTCAATCATCCTGTTCTGCACCATCAAGATTCTCCAAACTCTAGGAAGCAGATTTATGGAAGAGGAAAAAGCAAAGAGGAAGGATAGGAAGGCCACCACTTTGGTCCTGGCCGTCTTGCTGGCATTCCTGATCTGCTGGGTTCCATTTTATCTGATCAAGATACCATCCCTGCTCAACGATTTTGGTTACCTGCAGGACTGCAACTCTAGAATCATCATGTTCTACTGTGGGCAGATCTTCATGTACCTAGGCATCTTCAACAGCGTTCTTAATCCGATTCTCTACGTCATTGTTGGGAAAAAATTCCAGAAGAAAGTTAGGGAGCTCTTCACGCAGTTGAACCACCGGCGGGGTTCCACCTTCAGCCTCATTTCTGCAAGCACCAAAATAACACGAAGTGTTAAACTCCAGTTACAGGCGGAGCCACTTAAAGACGCTGAGTAAAGCCAGCGGCTGCCTTCCGTTTTTCAGATGGTGACCAGAAGCTTTCTCCTGATGTTCAGCCATCGTTCGTCCACTCCTGAACTTTTGCTGATGAAGTTTTCCTAATGAGCAGTTTTCTGCGTTTTCTGGTTCCTGTTTCTATTGTATATTTCACCATCTGGATGTATTTAGTGTCCATGTCTATATAGTGTCTATATAGTGTCTATATAGTGTGTTTATAGTGATAAAGAGCTTTAATGGAGGCTCTCGAAGTGAACAGCAGTGATTGACATGTTGTGAATCTTTGGAAGTAATGGACTGAAGGAGCATAATGGAGGCAATCAGGAGTTTTCCTCCCTGGTCGTCCTAATCGAGGTTTTCATTGCTTTGATTTTCTCTAATGTGCTTTTTGTTTGGCTGCTGTGTGACGTTGGATCCATGTTTGTTGTGATTTGTTAATGAACGGTTGGGCATCAGTGATCGCCTGACTGCAAATCATCTGCTATGCGTAGAAAGTGAGCAGCGTTCTGGAGTCATGAGCATGGAAGAACGGCCGCTAGGTTCACCCGCATGGCCCCGTCTCTGACGCCAACGAGCTCATTTCCTTTTTCCTGAAAATGGTGACCATCGTAGATCACAGAGAAACGACTGTTAACACACTTCTGTTTCCTTCTCTGTCTCTTTGTTTGAGGTTGAATAAAGAAAGTAAACTGAAGTTTCTTTATTTCTGTACAACAAAATATCCTTAATAGTATGATGTAAACTGTGTTTAAAAATATAACAACTTCTGTCAATAAAATAAATCTTTATACCCGCCTTTGGTTTTTTTATTTATGTCATAAATATAGAGAGTTTAAGGATAATGTTTATACAATTATGTCTTAATTTCATCATATGATTAGAAAACATGTATATTTATGTTTTAAAATATTAGAGTTCTAATCTGAAAGCATATTGGAAGAATGAAAATCAATTAAGTTTAGATTCAAATCTATTCAGTTTATTTCTATAGCTCCAATTCACATCATGTCATCTCAGGTCACTTTATAGATCTAGATCAACCAGATCATCCAGTCAGATTGATTCAAAGTTTTCTATCTAAGGAAAACCAGCTGATTGCATCGACTCATTGACTCTTCAGCAATCCCTCACACTAAGCATGCTTGTAGCGACAGTGGAGAGGAAAAACTTTCATATATCTAAAGTTAGCATGCCTTTAGCGTTCCCCCTGCACCTGAAGGAATGAGAATAAGGGTCAGTATCTGGCACTGATAGCAGGGGGATTGATCAATCATCAATATTTAATGAGTCAGAACAGAGACTGCAAAATCACATCTGACTCACAGGTGGTGCTGCAAGAATATCAGCAGTGGTGGAGGAAATACTCACCAGCAGTAGGCAAGACCGGGGCTAGCTTTCACACTTTTTACACTCATATATAAATATTGGAATCAAAATATAAAAAAACATATATACCAGATGAAAGATCAAAGTCTATATTTTGTATTTGGGTCATTTCCATATTTTATTTCTGTGCAGAGTTATAAGCGATCTAATGAAGATTTCTGCCTTGTGACACGTTGCCTCTCTAAAGCGTAAGATATCAACCTGAGGTTTGCAACCAATAAAGGTCTAAATTAATGACTGTTGTTATTTTTTTATGCTAAGTGAATAAATGACAATAAACCACTTTTACTACTTATGAAATAACGTAAAATGATGTGCTTCATGCATTATGAAACTGACACTTAAACTGGTCCCTGAACAAAAGAAACCTGATCTGAGTCACAGGCAGAGCTTTTGCAGATGGAATCATTTGAAATAACAGGAAATGAAGTTATTATAAAACTGGTTCTGGGACAAAAGAAAACCTAAAATCCAGAGCTGACTCGCCACACTCCTCACCTGAGTCACAGTTTGGGCACATGTAGACTGAATTGCCAGAGGTGCGTTGCACCCATGTTTCTGCTGGGCGGCTCCATGCAGACCAGACATTATCTGGAGTCTTTCTTTTTGCCCTCTGTTTGCTTCTTCAGCTTTACTTCTTCGACATTTTAGGTTTGGTTTTCCTGCCTTTCAGCCTCCTTCTCAGGTGTGTCAGTGAGAATGGAAGTTTTTCTCTCCTTTTTCTGCTGGGTAACTTTTTTCTTTGACCAGCTTTTTGATAAGGCCTAATATCATCTGGAGTTTGTGGGGGAGGCTGGGTTAGCTCCTTGGTTGGTGCCTGGAGCAGCTGGGCCCGTGCTGAGTCCAGGAATGGGTGGGTTGGTGTTTGGGTTTGGCAGAGGCCATCGGATACCTTCTCCAAGAAAACATCCCGATTGTACGGCTGAATCCCTGTTACCTGGAAACCTCCCTGAATATTAGGGTTAGGTTGCAGCGAGGGGATAAGTAGCTGCTAAATTCCAGGGGATGTCAGAAATACTGAATGTTTTTCTTGGGTTGTTCCTTATCCAGGAATCAGAGACAGAATTTAAATACCTTTCAAAGGAGCTGGAAATACTTCTGTCTAAAGGCTGCAGCCTGTGGGAGCAGAGTGGGGGGGGCATGCTCTACAACAGCTCCTTAGCTTGGTGGGACGTTGTTGATGGAATGAAGGTTGCTGTTGCCCGTGGCTGAGTGAGCGGCCAACGGTGACCAGGGCACCCGTTTCCCCAGATGTCAGTGACCCCACCTGGTCTGCTTTCTGCCAATATCTCCTGCTCCAAAGGAATATCTGCTTAATACTTTCTCCAGATTGTCAACAAAAAAAAAAAAAAAACGCCTTACATTCTCGTTGTTAAAGGCAATACTTCTGGCAATGTTAGTTGACTCGGATTTTCCGAGAGAAAGTGAGGAGTGCTGCTTTAGGAAGCGCTTGGTGCTGTTGTTTCTTTGTCTTAACAAGCTTGTGGAAATGAAATTTATACGTCAGCTTTCTCACCTCTGATGGAGAGAAAAAGATCAACTAAAACCAGGCTTTGTTGGGCTGCTGGATAAAGCCTGGAACTAAACGCTATTTCTGACATTTTGAATTAAAAAATCTTCCTGGATGGAAGAGAAACGTCTTCAAACGTCCAGTGGATTGTTTTTAACTTTTTTTGGAATGACTCTGACCTGGATGACTGAGAAACTTCACCAGCATGATAAAATAATAATATCTGCTCTGAGTTTCTCTCATCTGTGGAGCGTCATTAGATCTGTAGATCAGTGGCGTCCAGATTCAGTCCATAGGGCGGCTATCCGCCATGATGGATGAAAAACAGCAACAGAGGATTAAAAAGCTACGCTGAGCTAAAAGGAAGAAGGAACTAAAAGCTTCCTGGAAATGGAAGGAAAGATATAAGTACTCCCACAAAAAAAAGCATAGATCAGTGTTTTTCCCTCCTGGTCCTGAAGGCGTCCTGCTCTGCATGTTTTGGATGTTTCTGAGCTTCAGCAAACCTGATAATCTGCTATCAATTGATAACAGGTGTGTGAAAGCTGGGAAACATCTAGAACATGCAGGGCAGGAAGCCTTCAGGACCAGGATTAAAAAACACTGGTATAGATACTCGAAAGATGTACTTAAGTAGAGTAATGAAGTAAATGTACTTTGTTTTTTTTCATCACTGGATATGAGTAACCGAGTTTTGCAACAATCAGATCCTTTTCAGCCTTTAAATCTGTATTTTGTGAATTTTCTTTCTGTTTTCCTGCAGCTGGACTGGAGAAGCTGCAGTGGAGATGTAGTCCCCTTACAGTGACCCTTCACCTCTGGCCCATTAAGCCTCCTGCTGTCCTCTTGGCTCCAGAGCGTCTCCTCCTGCCAGTTTCCTCCTCAGATCCTCCCCCGGTCATGTGGGAGCTCCAGAACACCTCCTCACTGCATGTTGAAGCAACAGGAGTGGAGCTGGTCCCCCTCCATGCCAGGATGTCAGAGGAGCCACGGTAGCTGAAAGTGGTGATTATGTTTATGCACCGTTAGAGGAATGTGTTCTCCCAGTTGCCTCAGTGTGAACTAAAGCCTCGGAGTCGGACAGGCAGAGAAGAAGCAGCTTTTGGCCGCTGGGGAGCATCATGGATTTTAGGGTTTTGCTCAGGGTCCCAGAGCTACCATGACCTCCAGGCCTCTTTGGGGTCCAGATCGCCGCTCTCCAAGCCACAGGCTATCACTCTGGGCCAGACATGTTAGGACCCTCCTGGGGTTCTGGCTTGTTGCTGTGGTTGGTGGGGCTAAGAGGAGAACTGCCCTTTTGCTTCATCGGCCTAAACAGGCTGTAGATGCGGGGAGTCGGCAGTCTTCCTCTCTGCACTGAAAAAAATGAAACATTGGCTCAATTAAAAAAAAATTAAGGTAATCGATCACAACTAATATTGTAGTTTCATGCAATATAAATAATCCATCTTATTTGACCTGAAATATTTAACTTCATGTAAAGTAATTTCTGAAGGTTGAACCAAAGCAATTATTTCACATTTTACTAAATCAAAATAAATACTTTGGTTTTTATTACTGAATGTAAATAATATACTTGGTTCAACCTGAATATTTTCAATTCATTTAAACAACTTTTGAATATGGGAGCAAACAAATTTTTTTTAAGTTGTCTCAAATAAAAATTTAAAGTCATCATAATGTAATATTTATAGACCTGATTTTTTTATTTACACTCAGAAGCCGTTGCTTTTCAATACAACATTTATTGCTGAAGTAAGATTTTTTTCAACATCTCAACCATTCAAACAGCATTTAGGCATTTTTTTTTTCTCACTTAACATTTAAACAGTGAGCAAACAACAACCTCAGATAAAAAGGTACGTTTTGGTTGTAGAAATGCCTTTAAAACTCAACTACTGTATGCTAACTCTAGGCTGTAAAGCTGGGTATTCAGCCTGTGGATTTTTGGGGACATCTTTTTCCCACCAAGCTCCATCAGGACTTTTTGCACAAACTCAAGGCTGTACTGCAGATTTTTGGGATATTTTATGTTGCGAGCGTAGGTGAGCCCGAAGAACGACGGCGAATCCCCTCCCCTCCAGCGCTAATGCTAGCAGAGCAATTAATTGCCCACAAAAGCAAAGACTCACACAAATCTTGTGTGGGGGGCTAAGGTTTACGCCCAGTCATCTTTAAAAATCGTAATGACTTACCTCAACGTTGCGAAAAATGCCAGATATTTTTCTCTTCAGCGCGACGTCTGGTGGAGGCTGAGGCGGAAGTACAATTGCCGCCAGAACTTTTAAAGAATTTGCAAATTGCTCAATCTAATAAAAAGACTTTGCTTAAAATAAAAAAAATCAGTTTGGTGCCTCGCTGTCAGTTTACATTATAGTAAAGTAAAAAAAAATAGATTTAACCATAAAAATAACTAAGAACTTTTAGTTTAATTGAGCAAACAATTTTTTTTATATTCATTGGAATGAAAACAAACACATTAAATGAAAAACAGCTTTGTTTCACTTTGTTCAGTGTGTTTCTTCCTTCTGTTATTAATCCGGTGGTGTCTGCGGCTCCTCCAAGGTTAAACTTGTCCTTCTGGTAATGGAAACCCAAAGGATCTTCCCTGGAAAGCCGCCCAGAGCTCTCTGTGATGTCATAGCTGGGCTGCCCTCTGAGACTCATCACATGGACCTAAAACATCCTTGTTGTCCTCCTGACCAAATAAACATCCATCCATCCATCCATTTTCTTACACGCTTGTCCCAAGTGGGGTCGCGAGGGGTGCTGGTGCCTATCTCCAGCAGTCAATGGGCGAGAGGCGGGATCCACCCTGGACAGGTCGCCAGTCCATCGCAGACCAAATAAACATTTCCTACTTATTCTTTGCACCTCATTACAGCTGGTTAACGCCATCCAGCTCGAGCCAAACAGGAAAGTGTTTGTTTGCTTTAACAGAAGAGGCTCAGATGACGGATCCTTCTTCAGTTTTTCTCAACTGAAGCGCGCCTTAAACGTGTCACAGTGGTTTTTTCCCCACTGAGGGCTCATGTTAGACCATTAGACGCTGCTCTTTTAGAGTTTTGAAAAGCAATTAAAAAGAAACCAAAATTTTAAATATTTAATGATACCAAAATGATGTCATGTATTTTTTTGCTAATATGGTATTAACAATAGATTCCCCAATGCTGAATAACAGCCTGACAGATTGGAGCATGATGGCTGTGGCCGTAAGGTTTCACTTGGTAACTGAGTATTAAAATTGGTTTTGGAAATACAAAACAACAAACAGACAAAAAACTAATATAATAGACCCAGAGATGGAGAGGGAGGTGCAAAAGGGAGACGGGATAAGAACTGATGAAGAGAGAGAAAAAAAAACACAGAAAATAAAGAAAAGATCCCAGAATTCTGCTTCTGCACCTGCAAGAAATGAGAAGAAAAGAAAACACAATAAGGCTTAAATGCATTAAATAGATATATAAAGATCAAAAGAAGAACCTTGAAGATTCATATAACTGTCTTTGTTTGGTGTGAATTTATATTCAATATCCATCCAGGTTGGACGCCACATTAATGTTGGTAATAACTGTTATATTAAACTCCCAGCCTGCTGGGAATTTATGTTTCTGATACTTTAAGATGTTAATTGCCCTCCCCTGTAGGGGTGGATAATATCTTATTTAATCAGATATTATTTCAGCTGTTATATACTGTTTATGACACACAGTCCTACTAACTGTGTGTTAGAACAATAGATGAAAGAGTGATTCGAGCACTAATCATGGTCAAACAGTTATTTCTGCACATTAATGGAATAAATTCACCACAACCTCTGTTCAAAATATAAGATTTTATTAACAAAAATCATTCAGCTCCAAGTCAAACATATTTCAGTTTAACACTCTTAACTAAGACTAGTAAAACTCAACTAAACTAAACTACTATGTACAAAGAGGAAGGGGAAAACGGTTGAAAACCAGATTACAGTTTAAGTGTCATGATCCTGGCACTAGTGGCTGGCCTGATTGCTCATTCCACTCACCTCTTTTACTCCGCCCAGTTTCTCATTACTGCTTATCTGATCCACCTGTTTTCAGCTCCTATATATGCTGTGTGTTTTCCAGCTACCAGTGCCAGAATATTCAAGCTGTTTGTGTGAGTAACTCTAGCCTTCTGTTTGTTTTTCTGATTATCTAAGGCCCCGTCCACACGAAGTCAAAACGAATACGAAACGCTGATATTTTCCAAAACGTTTGCCGTAAAGACGGAGACGTAAAAGAAAAGTGAGCGTCCACACGAATGCATGAAAACGCTGCAAAATGTATGCCAGGCCTGTAAGTGGCGCTGTGATGCCAAAGCAAGAATAGGCGACGAAATGTTGGGCATGCGCACTACAACAACCAAACCGGAAAACCCCTAGAAGAAGAACCGAATAGAAAAGATGGCGGCAAGTATGACTGGGCGAGCATGTACAAGTCTTGTTTGGACAGATGATGAAGTGGAACTGCTGCTTCGAGTTACACTTGATTATAAAGTCAAAAGACTACAAGAAAGTGTCGATTGGGAGACGTGTCATTCAAAATACAGCGATATAATGTCGGCTTTCCAGGAGCAATATCCACGTGACTGTACAGACCGTGACTTTCCTCATGACTCCACAGCAATTACAAAAGCACAACTGACCGCAAAGATCAAAAATATCAGGGGAAAATACAGAGCAGCGGTGGACAGTGGACGAAAGAGTGGCTTTGGGCGTGTGGTGCTCTTGTTTTTCGAACTCTGTGAGGAGATCTGGGGTGGATCGCCTGCTACGCGCTCAATTGAATCTGGAGTCGAGACGGCGGACCTGGACGAGACTTCCACGCAGATGTCGGAGACTTCGGATCAGCCCGCTGACTCGCCGCAATCTGCAGTCTCAGCCGAAAGTGTGCTGCCTTCTCCAGTAATCAAGCAGCGCAGACATATGCTGCAGGTAGGTTTCATCAACGCCCTACATGTACTTATTAGAGTACCGTATTTTCACGACTACAAGGCGCATATAAACGTCTTTTTTTTTCCCTCAAAATGTGCGGCGCGCCCTTAGGTGTGGTGCGCCCTACTAGAAATTTAATACAAAAGTAACCCAGAGAGTCAGATGTTAAGTGTTATTCCCAGATATAACCAAACTTTGACAAACGTATAGCAAAATAAGTAAAAACCAATAACAATAAAAAGTCATAAGTAAGAAGCAGCTACAGTGTAAAACCCCAGATGCCTTATTGTAAAATTCACCCACAGCCCTAAAAAATGGACTATAATACTTATACTGGGAAAAACAAACTGTGAACGCTTTATCAGAAGCAGTGCATAGTTCTTAATGGTTGCTATAGTTCACAAAGCAAAGTAAAGTACTAAATAGAGCTCTGTAAAAGAAAAAGAAAAGCTGAACGCTTTATCAGAAGCAGTGCATAGCTATTATTGATTGCTATAGTTCACAAAGCAAAGTAAAAGACTAAATAGACCTCTCTAAAAGAAAAAAAAACTGAATCTTTTTTTCTTTCACAGAGCTCTATTTGGTACTTTACTTTGCTTTGTGAACTACAGCAATCATTAATAACTATGCATACTATTTCTGTTGGAGGCGCTCAGACCCCCACATACCAGCTGCATAGTACGGTGCGCCTAATAGATGTAACTGACTTGAAATACCATGTAATGTTCCTTTTTAAATCAACAAACATATGCCAAACTGTTGCCCACTATATAATGTTCTTATTTCTTTTCAGGCCAAGCTGAATAGCCACAGAGGAGACAGGCTGAAGAGGAGGACTCCTACATAGACCACAGAGGAAGATATTCAGATTAAAAGAAGAATGCTTGAGCTGATGGAGCAGACATCAAGGCGCAATCAGGAGAACATACAACAAATTAACACAAACATAGCCAACACCATACAAGATGGATTTTCGTTACTGAGGGAGCTGTTACTCCAGCCTCCACCTGCACGTCACTACAATAGCAACACTGCTTATGGACACTTCCAAGGACACCAACAGTCACACTTGTACCCAAATCCACCATCCAATTCAACAGCCCACTGTCACACACCAAGTCCAGCACTCCACTCAGGAAGATATACACCAACGACCCCACAAACATAACATAACACACCCTCATTTTCTTACACCCGATCACTTTTTCAAGATGAATAAGTTCATCTGTTGCACAGTTACAATGTAGCACATCATCACTCAGGTGAATTGTTTGGTTCGTTGAAAAGAACCAAGTTATTTTAGTTGTTTTGATTTTGCACAGCCTGGGTTCTGTGACCCAGCTTTAACAACTGTGTCACTTTAATAAAAGCCATACTGGAGTGTGCATTTGTTTCATTTATTGCATTTAAGCATAACATTTAATATATCTATATTTGTCAATATACAAGTCAAGTGGAACTTTAAGATCGCTCACAGATGTCTTGAACTTGGAAGTGGAATCTACAATTTGTTGTTATCAACCATTTTTTAATTTGTTTTTTTTACTCTAGCTAACAATATCTGCACACAGGTAATATGAATGCAGGACTAGTAGTCATAGAAAATACTTATATACAAAGTAAATATCTTGAACTTGGAAGTGGAATCAACAAGTTGTGGTTATCAACCTTTTTTTATTTATTTATTTTTTGTTACTCAGGCCAAAAATAACTGCACACAGGCAATATGGAGGCAGGACTGGTAGTCATACAAATTGTTATATACAAAGTAAATATAGTAGCTGTTCAAAAGCTTGCAAATCTTTTCCCAAATGCAGATCTGCAAGTAAATGTCACAATGCAATATAGTGTTTTTGCATTTCCACTATCCTAGTTTTTAAGGATCAAGGTACTTCATGACAACTCTTCTCACTCTCTTTCCTTCCCCCTCATTGCAGTCAGTGACGTAGTTGTTGCTCTGTGTGGGAGGCTGAGAGTCCATCTCTCCTTGCATTGTTCCTAACACAGATACTTCGTCCATGGTCTCCTTGGCGGCCTCACAGAAATTATGAAGGACAAAGCAAGAATATATGATGTAAGGCAGGTCAGTCATATTTATGTCCATCGGCCTTCTGAGTGCAGCGAACCTAGCTTTCAGGCGGCCAAAAGCACACTCAATAACCATACGTGCCCTACATAAACAGAGCCCAAAGTACTGCTCTTGTGGCGATGATCCACCATTGGAAAACTCCTTCATCAGATAAGGCAGAAGCGGATATGCTGGATCTCCAAGGAGGAAGATTGGTATGGGATCTTCATCATCCACAATCTGCCGTTTGAGAGTAGGAATCTTTCCGGTTTTCATGAACTGGTTTACCTCCGAGTTAGCAAACACGCGTGCGTCATGCACACTTCCAGGCCACTTTATAACAACGTCCATAAATCGGTACTTATAATCGCACACCGCCTGGACATTTAGGGTGTGTTTACCTTTTCTATTTATATAGTCCGTGGAGTTGACCGATGGCTGTTTTATTTCAATATGTGTGCCATCAACTGCTCCCAGGCATTGGGGCATTCCATGAGCACGCTGAAAACCGTCGACCAGTTCCGTGGCGGCATCCTCTGAAAAGGGTAATCTGATGTACCGGGGACCAAGGTGAATGGAGATGGCCCTGCAGGTCTGCCTGACTGTGACGGAAACAGCCTGCCGCGATACACCAAAGGCGTTAGCAGTCTTTCGGAGCCTGCCCTCGTCACTTAAATAATAAAGGGTCATTGCTACTTTTTTCAGCGGCTCCATAGGTGCTCTCATGTTCGTTTCTTGGCATTCAATGTATGGGCGTATTTCATCGGTGAGCGTGGCAACAGATTGTCGTGACATGCGAAAGTTTGCCTTCCATTCATCGTCCAGAACAACACCATTAACAAAGTTGTCCCACCAGCTACTGGTTCTGCCAGGCCTCACCCAAAACCTTCGCCTGGTTGCCCTGCGGGTCCATTTCCGTGGTTCAGTCAAATTCAGGTCCTGAACTATGTGGTCGATATTGCTCTGTTCTTCCTGGAGATATTCCAGAAGAAGAAGATTCTGTTGTAAGCCCGACAGCAGGGTGAGTAGCATTAGCAGCAACCATTCAACACAGTAAGGCGCCATTGTTGTTGTGATACTATCGTCGCGCTTGCGTGTTTAGAGGCGACGCTATGACGCATGCGTGTAAAAAAAAAAAATGCGGTTAGGGTGTAAAGATGGAAACGCGAAAACGGCGTTTCAGAATCTTCCCACTCTGAAGGCTGAATAAAAAAAAGATCGTTTACAGACCCCGAAACGCCGGCTTCGTGTGGATGAGAGGCTGGTTTGGTGAAAAATTTGTGCGTTTAGGCCAGGGTTCGTCTTCGTGTGGACGGGGCCTAAATGTGACCTGTTTCTGTCCTGTGGATCCTGAGTTTTGCTTTGCCCTAGTCTGCTCTTCTATCTGCTCTGTTCTGGACTGATTCCTGGATTCACCTGGCTCACCAAACTGTTTTTCTGACATTGGCTTGGATTCCCCTTCTGTACCTCATCGGCTTTCTGATCCTCTGGTCTGTGAACTTGGTTCTGGTTCGACTTCGGCTTTGGACATTCCCTTCAGGACTCTGTTGCCCCTCGGCCTCGGCTGGCTTCAGCTCCACTCAGAAACAGGATCCGGTTTTTCCGCCCCAGCTGACGAGCAGCCATGCTGAGAGTTAAATAAAGTCTAGTTTTGAACTATCCAGATCTGTCTGTTTTTGAATATTGGGTCCAAGGTTTTGAACTCATTACATTAAGATGGATTCTGTGTTTGAAACCAAAGTTTATCTGGAAGAATTTGGGATCTGATCAAATTAGCTTTTCACTCATTTTAAAGAAATTGGAATGTTTTCAGACCAATTCATGATGCAAATCAAAGAGGTGAATAAAACATTATTATTGTTTTATTGAATGATTAGATCATCCTGTTAGCTTTGTCTTTACTCATCAGTAAACACATGAAATGATCATAATCATCAAGAGACATATTGTCTGTTCTGACCCTAATTGAGCCAGACCTGCAAACCTTTTGTCCATTTTGAAGGTTGAGTTTCATCCAGCAGCAGCTCAGCAGCAAACAACGGTTTTCTTCCCCCATGTGGCTCAAACCAAGGAATCTTCAGGAGACGTTCTCCTCCAGTCTGGCTCTGTAAGTTCTGAAAATTAGGAGAAAGGTGTTGCAAAGGGTCTGTTTTGCAGCAGTTTGGTTCTGAAAAATGAACCATGATCAATTATCGTTGGTCATTCTGGAGATCTGGTCTTTTCTCGGCGGTTGGCTCTTCCGATGTGGATCCTCAGGCAGCTTCACGGGAAAGACAGGATGAAATCCTGTGGTCTTTACTGTTCTCAACATAGGGGGGGGGGGGGGGGAGTCACACCTCTGTGGGAGTTCCTGTGGAGGCAGCTGGCTGAGGGGGGGTGGATTTGCAGAGGTCTTACAGCTGTTTATAAGCCAAACTGTATCCTCTTCTCCGCTCATCATGTCAGGATGAAACATGGACTCTGGTTCCCAACGTCCAAAACCACGATCACGGTTTATATGTGGTTTCTGGCTCTGGACCCCCGGCGCTCGCCAACGACCAGAAGACTGCAGGGTGTAGGTCACTGAACCCGGCTGGGCGAGTGTTCCCAGGATCAATGAAATGTTCCATATCATGGATGCAGACTAATGAAACCTGAACATCAAAGGCCATGAATGATTCTTTCAACATGTAGAAGTAGGTGAAAATTCTCCATTGTTTTCATTTTCCATGATGTCATATAGCCCCCAGTTTCACTAAGTAGGTTCTGAATCCTACTTAGGAAGCAGCAATAATTGGAAAATAATTACCCCCCCCAACCACTCCAGTGGTCCATTAGTGGTTGACTTCTCAGCAGTTTGATGAATAAACGGGAAAGCGTATTTGATGACAGAGGGTTAGGGTGAGGAAGGAAGGTGTTTTTCAGCTGCTGACTTTTATTCAGATTTTTCTCAATGAATAAAATTTTTAATGTCTAACAAAGGAAAGAAGAAAAGGAAGCTGATTATTTGAACCCTTTTCCTTTTATCTGGACGAATGGCGGCTTTAAGTACGAGGTATGTTTCCCGGCTTTATCTCTGAGCTGCAGCCTGAATGTGTTTTAAATGCACCGTTCCACATACGCTTATAAAAACGAGACTTTATTTCCCTCTAAACATTATAACTAATATTATTTATTCTGTTTATTCATTTTATTTAAGACAACTAAAGATAAAACACAATCAACAGTATTTTAATAACAACAGAGAGATTAGATTACTTTCTGATGACTGAATAATTTTCTACTTTCTGCTTTTTCTAACTGATTTTGAAGAGCAAACTGCAGAGCGTGCCGCCATGCTGCACGGTAAAACGTCCATAAATCTGTTTGCTGCGTACGTGAGCTGGTGGGGCTGAGGTCTGCATGGAGCTGATCCTTCAGCTGTGGAGGTTTTCAGGCGGGAAGGGAAAGGTTGACGGCCTGGACCATTGGGGGAGGGGGTGAACCTGATGGAGGTGGGGGGGCGGGGGCTGGCACACTCAGAGCGCCTTGCCAGGTACTGTGTCTAGGTGGGCGGGTTTATTGTGCTTAACTTCAACGAAGCCACGTCTAAAAGAGAGTGGAATGGACCTACAGCAGCTCCACTCCACCCGACTCCACTCCACTCCACTCCACCCGACTCCACTCCACTCCACCCGACTCCACTCCACTCCACTCCACTCCACTCCACCCGACTCCACTCCACCCGACTCCACTCCACTCCACTCCACCCGACTCCACTCCACTCCACCCGACTCCACTCCACTCCACTCCACCCGACTCCACTCCACTCCACCCGACTCCACTCCACTCCACTCCACCCGACTCCACTCCACCCGACTCCACTCCACTCCACTCCACTCCACTCCACTCCACTCCACTCCACTCCACTCCACTCCACCCGACTCCACTCCACTCCACTCCACCCGACTCCACTCCACCCGACTCCACTCCACTCCACTCCACCCGACTCCACTCCACTCCACCCGACTCCACTCCACTCCACTCCACTCCACTCCACCCGACTCCACTCCACTCCACCCGACTCCACTCCACTCCACTCCACCCGACTCCACTCCACTCCACCCGACTCCACTCCACTCCACTCCACCCGACTCCACTCCACTCCACCCGACTCCACTCCACTCCACTCCACCCGACTCCACTCCACCCGACTCCACTCCACTCCACCCGACTCCACTCCACTCCACCCGACTCCACTCCACCCGACTCCACTCCACCCGACTCCACTCCACTCCACTCCACCCGACTCCACTCCACCCGACTCCACTCCACTCCACCCGACTCCACTCCACTCCACTCCACTCCACCCGACTCCACTCCACTCCACCCGACTCCACTCCACTCCACTCCACCCGACTCCACTCCACTCCACCCGACTCCACTCCACTCCACTCCACCCAACTCCACTCCACCCGACTCCACTCCACTCCACCCGACTCCACTCCACTCCACCCGACTCCACTCCACCCGACTCCACTCCACTCCACCCGACTCCACTCCACTCCACTCCACCCGACTCCACTCCACCCGACTCCACTCCACCCGACTCCACTCCACCCGACTCCACTCCACTCCACTCCACCCGACTCCACTCCACTCCACCCGACTCCACTCCACTCCACTCCACTCCACCCGACTCCACTCCACTCCACCCGACTCCACTCCACCCGACTCCACTCCACTCCACCCGACTCCACTCCACCCGACTCCACTCCACTCCACCCGACTCCACTCCACTCCACCCGACTCCACTCCACTCCACCCGACTCCACTCCACTCCACTCCACCCGACTCCACTCCACTCCACCCGACTCCACTCCACTCCACTCCACCCGACTCCACTCCACTCCACTCCACCCGACTCCACCCGACTCCACTCCACTCCACTCCACCCGACTCCACTCCACTCCACCCGACTCCACTCCACCCGACTCCACTCCACTCCACCCGACTCCACTCCACCCCACTCCACTCCACTCCACCCGACTCCACTCCACCCGACTCCACTCCACTCCACCCGACTCCACTCCACTCCACTCCACTCCACTCCACTCCACCCGACTCCACTCCACCCCACTCCACTCCACCCGACTCCACTCCACTCCACCCGACTCCACTCCACCCCACCCGACTCCACTCCACTCCACCCGACTCCACTCCACTCCACTCCACTCCACCCGACTCCACTCCACTCCACCCGACTCCACTCCACTCCACCACTCCACTCCACCCGACTCCACTCCACTCCACCCGACTCCACTCCACCCGACTCCACTCCACTCCACCCGACTCCACTCCACCCGACTCCACTCCACTCCACCCGACTCCACTCCACTCCACCCGACTCCACTCCACTCCACTCCACTCCACCCGACTCCACTCCACTCCACTCCACCCGACTCCACTCCACTCCACCCGACTCCACTCCACTCCACTCCACCCGACTCCACCCGACTCCACTCCACTCCACTCCACCCGACTCCACTCCACTCCACCCGACTCCACTCCACCCGACTCCACTCCACTCCACCCGACTCCACTCCACCCCACTCCACTCCACTCCACCCGACTCCACTCCACTCCACCCGACTCCACTCCACTCCACCCGACTCCACTCCACTCCACTCGACTCCACTCCACTCCACCCGACTCCACTCCACCCCACTCCACTCCACCCGACTCCACTCCACTCCACCCGACTCCACTCCACTCCATCCGACTCCACTCCACTCCACCCGACTCCACTCCACTCCACCCGACTCCACTCCACTCCACTCGACTCCACTCCACCCGACTCCACCCCACTCCACTCCACCCGACTCCACTCCACTCCACCCGACTCCACTCCACCCGACTCCACTCCACTCCACCCGACTCCACTCCACTCCACCCCACCCGACTCCACTCCACTCCACCCGACTCCACTCCACTCCACTCCACCCCACTCCACTCCACCCGACTCCACTCCACCCGACTCCACTCCACCCGACTCCACTCCACCCGACTCCACTCCACCCGACTCCACTCCACTCCACCCGACTCCACTCCACCCGACTCCACTCCACCCGACTCCACTCCACTCCACCCGACTCCACTCCACTCCACCCGACTCCACTCCACTCCACCCGACTCCACTCCACCCCACTCCACTCCACCCGACTCCACTCCACTCCACCCGACTCCACTACACTCCACCCGACTCCACTCCACCCGACTCCACTCCACTCCACCCCACTCCACTCCACCCGACTCCACTCCACTCCACCCGACTCCACTCCACTCCACCCGACTCCACTCCACCCGACTCCACTCCACTCCACCCGACTCCACTCCACTCCACTCCACCCGACTCCACTCCACTCCACTCCACCCGACTCCACTCCACTCCACTCCACCCGACTCCACTCCACTCCACCCCACCCGACTCCACTCCACTCCACCCGACTCCACTCCACTCCACTCCACCCGACTCCACTCCACCCGACTCCACTCCACCCGACTCCACTCCACCCGACTCCACCCCACTCCACTCCAGCCTACATATTCCGAGGTTATTTAAAGGGGACGGTGTTACAGGCTTGCGTTAAAGTGAAACAATCTGCTGCAGCTCCGAGCTGAATAATAACATCACTCCTATTTTTTTTAAAGTTTGGATGCAGCTTTTGTTTTATTACAACATTTCAAGGGGAGTTTTTCCATTGGTCCTTGATTTTCCGTTATTCCATCATGTTCTACTCTCCCAGATGAGTTTAGTGTCATTTGGAGCCGTTCTGAAGATATTCCGTTAGGAAGACGTTACTGGATATAACCTAACGGAATATCTTCAGAACGGCTCCAAATGACACTTATTTATTCACATGATGTGAATAAATGTAATACAATGAGAAATGCCTTTTCTCAAGCATGTCTTTATTACTGCTGTTCAAAAAAGAGCTGTTATTTATGAGCGTTTTCAGTCTTGTTTGAGTTGATGCAGCTTGGTCTACGTTCTACTCACCCAGTTTTATTTAATTTGGGCTTACAGTTCCTCAGTTATTTGCTCATCCATTTGGGTTTGAAAAATAGGTGAGAATTTAAACCAAACCGTCTCATTAATCAAGATTTAATTCAGACAAAAGAAAACAAGATTTATTCATAAGTTAGAAAATGATTTTTGTTCATCTGAACCTGCTCATTAGAAAACAGAACTTCTCCTTCTTTCATTAATATGTGATTTCTGTTCCATCTTCCTCGTCCCTGCAGCCTCCCTGCCAACAGCACCTTCATGCACAGAGACCCAAACCAAACGTCTTCATGCAGCTATGAAGATGACTTCTCTCGGGGGGAAGTCTACGTCATGATTTCTATCCTGGGAATTATCTTAAACTCATTTGTGCTGATCGTTCTCTGCCTCCACAAGAAGCCCTGCAGTGTCCCAGAGATCTACCTGAGCAACCTGGCTGCAGCCGACCTGGTTCTGATGTTCTGCATTCTCCTCTGGGCTGTTCTTATTTTCCGTGACTATGACTGGGATTTCGGCTCTTTCATGTGTAAAGTGTACCGTCAGACTTATAGGATAAACTATACCTGCAGTGTTTACCTGCTGGTCATGGTTAGCATCGATCGTTATCTTGCTGTGGTGCACCCACTGTCCTGTATGAATATCCGAGAGCCCCTGTATGCTAAACTGGGCTGTGCTTTGGTTTGGTCTCTGGGCTTCTTCCAAAACATTTCCTACTTCATCTACAGTGAAACCAAAACAGTAAAAAATAACATTACCACTTGTTCATTTAGTTTCCCAGTTGATACCATGCTGAGAGTTCGCTTAATGTCTGTGGTGTTAACCTTCATCATCCCCATCATCATCATCTCCTTTTGCACCGTCATGATTTTAAAGACTCTCAGACGCAGGTTATCCAACAGCCTCCAGCAAACAGACCATAAAGCCACCACCTTGGTCCTGGCCTGCCTCCTGGCCTTCCTGGTCTGCTGGGGTCCCTACCAGCTGACGGAGATAATGAGGTGGTTACATGGGGTCAGAGTTCTGACAGGGTGCAGGAGCCTCACTGTCATCAGGGTTTGCCTGGATATCTTCTTATACTTGGGCCTTTTCAACAGCATCATCAACCCTGTTCTCTACATCATCGTTGGAAATAACTTCAGGATGAAGATCAGGGAGCTGTGCAAGGGGAGAGAAGAAGAGAGCACCTCAGGGTTTAATGAAATGACTGAAGCCACCTGGAGGCATAATGTTGATCAGAAATCCTTATGCTGCGTTCACACCGAAGGCGTTCTGGGTGTCAGAAACGCTTAAACGCAGAAATCTGGACTCTGGATCAAACTGTGGTCCAGTTGCTTTGCTGCTCAGCGCTCTTGTTTTTTAATCTGCTCCATTCTGTAGCTTCAAGCTAAAGACCAGCTCGGCTTTATTTACTTCATTAATTGGAAAAATAGTTCTAACCTGTTTTAAGTGAGAAACTGCTGATGCAGAGCGCTATGATCACTCCTCAGAAACAGTTTATTAACGCCTAAATTAACTTCAAATGTAGAAACCTGCCGGCAGAATATGTTGGCTTTTATTATCCTGCTGTCTGCAGTTTGTAGCACAGACCTGAAAAACGCTAACATCTACTTCCAGCCGCCACCAACAGGAGGGGAAAACCCTGGAGAGGCGAGCGGGCCTGAGGCAGCTGCTGCTGGGGATTCCCAGTGACAGCGCAGCGCCGGTATGTGGGGGTCTGAGCGGCTCCCACAGAGAAATAATCTTTGAAGGCAGGATGGTAATCTGGATGAACTGACTGCACAGACCATGTTTTCAGGAGGACTTTCTCACTTCAACATAGATTCTAACTACTTTCTACCCGCTGATCACAGCTAATATAGCAAAGCTGCTCTCTGGCATCGAACTCAGGAGCAGCAGAAGCATCTGGAGACACTTTACTGGACGGCTGAAGCTTAATGAGGATCAGAGATGAAGCAGCAGAAGCTTCTTTGATGGTAAAAGCTCATCCGGTCTGAACGTAGCATAAAGCCTGGTTTATGCTCAGAAACCAAGTGGTTTGCGTGCGTGTCACACTTAACGCAGATATGCCCCCCCTTCCGCAGACACTCTAGTGCATCTCTCGCAGACAGGAGGCCTCTGATTGGTCAAATCTACATCCGCTCTAACTGCGTATTTCCTGTTTGGTTCCTAATGGCTGAAACTCTGGCTGTAGGGCCGTCCACAGCGCCTGGCTCACCTCGGACTCTATCCCAGACACCGTGCAGGACGGAGACAGACTGCAACGGTCTCTTGGTTTACACCCGAAGCCAAAACACGCAGCGCCACGGCCAGTCTTTGTTGAACCGACACACGGACGCCCACAATCCTAGCTAGTTCCTGATTGGCCCTCTGGTGTTGTGGCGTGGAATAAAATAGCGCAGACCGCCCTTCAATATTTAGCATAAATTAAAAATATCTGCGTCATCCTTGCGACAAGCTAACTGCGACACACTGCTGCGGGAGGATAACCAGACCTTAAAGTCATATCATACTTAAATGTCAAATCATTCTGGATTAAACATGTATATAAATGTTCTCTTTATCAGACCAGATTGTCCCAAAAGTTTGACATTTTCTATAAAAAAGATAAAATTCTATCTTAAAATCTGTGTTGTTTTTTTCCGTTATCTTCTGCAGGCCACTTAGTTCTACGTCAGCCTGAACACCTAAATTCGGCCAATCATATATCAACGGTCATCTGTCAATCAAATGTTTTCGGTCATAACATCTAGATTCATATGTCGCAGCTAATATACGCAACGGTTGAAACCAGAATCCTTTCCTTTCCCATTGAGTTGCGTCCCAGTGTTCACGGGGATGGACGTCTGTGTCTTCGGCAGGCGTAGAGCTAACAGAACTGGCAGCGTTGCGAGGCAAGGGCTCAAACATGTACGGCTGGAAGCCTTCTACACCAAACCAAGCTTCTGCCGCCCTGGCGTCCTCTTCCACAACATCTTCTTCCCCGCTTTCCTCCTCTAAATAAAAAATGGATGACGGAGGAGACTCATCCACGACCTCCGACACTAAACTCTCCTCCTCTTGCATGTTTCCGCTGTCCATAGCGTTCCTTGACAGCGTCGTTTCTAAGTCACCAATTTAGTGCTACTTGGTCCCAATGGAATTTCCCATTGGGAACCTGCTAGCACTAAGATGCTAACTGGTTAGCAAGATGCTTCCCACAAACCGGCCACAACCTAACTTGCTTGCGAACCTTCCACCACAACAATCCCGCCCCCTTGATAATCGACCAATCACATTCACTTTATTCACCGCTTCCCTACGACTTTAAGATCTGACCTGGTGATGATGTGGATTCAGTGCAGATTATCTTCCAGGATGTAAATATTTACCCATCAGACTCTGATCTCTGATCCTTCTCCAATCCTCAGGAAATTCTCCTGTTCAGCGTCTGTCAACCATTAATCCTTCTAGCTTGTTTTTCCTGTTTCACTTTAATGCTTTGCCTCGACAGGCAGAGAGACAGACTGCTGGGTGGGGGCCCCTCATTACCTTTTCTATCAATAAACTCGTCGAAGCTAAAACGCTTTGCTACTTAGGCGGGATCCCAGAAAACTTTAGATATATAATGAGAACAACATATGTGTGGTAAACATGTAATGATACAGTAATAATAAATGGTGATTAAAAACAAGCCTGAGAGCTTCACATGGACGTCTGTCTGTCTGTCTGTCTGTCTGTCTGTCTGTCTGTCTGTCGGTCTGTCTGTCTGTCTGTCTGTCTGTCTGTCGGTCTGTCTGGACTCTTTGGACACTTTAAAAAAGACGCTTTCCCTCCAGGAAGCTGTTAGTTAGTCTGAAGCTTTGATCATTATTATTCATGACTATACTGCGTGTATTTTGTGTTGTACGTCGCTGTAAAGTGTCGGTTTCCACTTCTAAGATGCATCTTTTGACCTGGCGGCTGTGAAAACATGAATAACAAAAATAAACTTTCACTTGAAGATAGCGACTGACACACAGAGTGATATATGTTTGCACTTTAAAGACACAGGGACACAAATAAAAAAGTTATTAATACTTAAAGGCTAAATAAACAGACAATATCTGAACCGTTTATCACAACCGAATTCCTCTGGTCCTCAGGGTGAATCGGAAGACAAACACATCGACGTGTGAAAGTGGGAGGAAATGAAAGTGATGTAACAATGTAAACAGCTGTGATCAGGGGAGGATTTAGGAAATTTTGGGCCCTGTGCAATGACATGCAGGGGCCCCTCTGAATGGAGAAGACAAAACATAAAACTGACCCGTTCTACAGATAGAGAAACGTTAAGAGCTTTTTCAATTCAAAATGACAGGAATAGCGTCAAGTTCGAGGTTTTATACTCAACGTTATTTCTGACATTTTGAATTGAAAAAGCTTCCTGGATGGGAAGCGAAATGTCTTCAATCTTGAAAACAAAGTCCAGTGGCTTGATTTCAACTTTATGGAATGACACTGACCTGAATGACAGAGAATCTTCACCAGCGCATCACGCTAGCACAGTTCCTGGCCTCCTATCAGCGGCCCATGACACTACAGCTCTCAAGGCAATTGTGCAAACAAAAATGGTGGCGCCCTTAGCATCCAGGAAGTTATGTTTGTTTATATCAGTGATATTTTGTTGTTTGCAGAATGTCAGGCGGAGAAGGCATCATTGGTATCGGTTGATGCCATTTATTGTTAATAAACTGAGAAGAAGTTCATATTGTGAAAAAGTGAAGGGATCTGGGAATGCCAAAGCTGGACACGCCGGAAAACCTGCAAAGTAAGTCAACTGACTGTAAATCAGAGATGAGGCGGTCCGCTCAGGCGCTCTCCGTTATGAGAGAACCGATCCACTGAGGAACCATGCCGAGTCCTACTGATGAACTAGGACTAGATTAAGCGCGGTTCGGCTGTTTCTGGTACGGTCCGGTTCAGTTTGGGTTCCATTTGCACTCGGTTACCGTGATCGGACCGTTTTCTCTGCACAGTTTTAAAAAGGTAGTGAAAATGAGATAATTGAAAACTGGTTTGTTTAAAAAAAAAAAAAAAGCTGAAAAAAAAAACCCTGGTAAGTTTTCAGGTCCAGGCAGCTGAAGCTGCCATTAATGTGCTGATTAAATCTGATCATTTCTGCCCCTTTTCAATCTAAATCTAAACAAATATAAATCTGATTTATTTTATATATTTTATATTATACATCGTTACAGAATTTTAAGTATCTAATCTAGACACTTATTCAAATTAAAGTGTGATATTTTCTGCTGTCACCATGGTTACAAATATCTATTATCTGACACGCTTGTCCCAATTGGGGTCACAGGGCTGCTGGTGCCTATCTCCAGCAGTCAATGGGCGATAGGGGGGGTCCACCCTGGACAGAGAGGCAGGGTCCACCCTGGACAGAGAGGGGGGGTCCACCCTGGACAGAGAGGGGGGGTCCAACCTGGACAGAGAGGGGGGGTCCACCCTGGACAGAGAGGCAGGGTCCACCCTGGACAGAGAGGGGGGGGTCCACCCTGGACAGAGAGGCAGGGTCCACCCTGGACAGAGAGGCAGGGTCCACCCTGGACAGAGAGGGGGGGTCCAACCTGGACAGAGAGGCGGGGTCCACCCTGGACAGAGAGGCAGGGTCCACCCTGGACAGAGAGGGGGGGTCCACCCTGGACAGAGAGGCAGGGTCCACCCTGGACAGAGAGGGGGGGTCCAACCTGGACAGAGAGGGGGGGTCCACCCTGGACAGAGAGGGGGGGTCCAACCTGGACAGAGAGGGGGGGGTCCAACCTGGACAGAGAGGCGGGGTCCACCCTGGACAGAGAGGCGGGGTCCACCCTGGACAGAGAGGGGGGGTCCACCCTGGACAGAGAGGGGGGGTCCAACCTGGACAGAGAGGGGGGGTCCACCCTGGACAGAGAGGCAGGGTCCACCCTGGACAGAGAGGGGGGGTCCACCCTGGACAGAGAGGCAGGGTCCACCCTGGACAGAGAGGCAGGGTCCACCCTGGACAGAGAGGGGGGGTCCAACCTGGACAGAGAGGCGGGGTCCACCCTGGACAGAGAGGGGGGGTCCACCCTGGACAGAGAGGCAGGGTCCACCCTGGACAGAGAGGGGGGGTCCAACCTGGACAGAGAGGGGGGGTCCACCCTGGACAGAGAGGGGGGGTCCAACCTGGACAGAGAGGGGGGGTCCACCCTGGACAGAGAGGCAGGGTCCACCCTGGACAGAGAGGGGGGGTCCAACCTGGACAGAGAGGGGGGGTCCACCCTGGACAGAGAGGGGGGGTCCAACCTGGACAGAGAGGCGGGGTCCACCCTGGACAGAGAGGGGGGGTCCACCCTGGACAGAGAGGCAGGGTCCACCCTGGACAGAGAGGGGGGGTCCAACCTGGACAGAGAGGGGGGGTCCAACCTGGACAGAGAGGGGGGGTCCACCCTGGACAGAGAGGCAGGGTCCACCCTGGACAGAGAGGGGGGGTCCAACCTGGACAGAGAGGGGGGGGTCCACCCTGGACAGAGAGGGGGGGTCCAACCTGGACAGAGAGGGGGGGTCCACCCTGGACAGAGAGGGGGGGTCCAACCTGGACAGAGAGGCGGGGTCCACCCTGGACAGAGAGGGGGGGTCCACCCTGGACAGAGAGGCAGGGTCCACCCTGGACAGAGAGGGGGGGGTCCAACCTGGACAGAGAGGGGGGGTCCACCCTGGACAGAGAGGGGGGGTCCAACCTGGACAGAGAGGGGGGGTCCAACCTGGACAGAGAGGCGGGGGTCCACCCTGGACAGAGAGGGGGGGTCCAACCTGGACAGAGAGGGGGGGTCCACCCTGGACAGAGAGGGGGGGTCCAACCTGGACAGAGAGGGGGGGGTCCAACCTGGACAGAGAGGGGGGGTCCACCCTGGACAGAGAGGCGGGGTCCACCCTGGACAGAGAGGGGGGGTCCACCCTGGACAGAGAGGCGGGGTCCAACCTGGACAGAGAGGCGGGGTCCATCCTGGACAGAGAGGCGGGGTCCACCCTGGACAGAGAGGCGGGGTCCACCCTGGACAGAGAGGGGGGGTCCACCCTGGACAGAGAGGCGGGGTCCAACCTGGACAGAGAGGGGGGGTCCAACCTGGACAGAGAGGCGGGGTCCACCCTGGACAGAGAGGCAGGGTCCACCCTGGACAGAGAGGCGGGGTCCATCCTGGACAGAGAGGGGGGGTCCAACCTGGACAGAGAGGCGGGGTCCAACCTGGACAGAGAGGGGGGGTCCACCCTGGACAGAGAGGGGGGGTCCAACCTGGACAGAGAGGCGGGGTCCACCCTGGACAGAGAGGCGGGGTCCACCCTGGACAGAGAGGCAGGGTCCACCCTGGACAGAGAGGCGGGGTCCATCCTGGACAGAGAGGGGGGGTCCAACCTGGACAGAGAGGCGGGGTCCAACCTGGACAGAGAGGGGGGGTCCAACCTGGACAGAGAGGCGGGGGTCCACCCTGGACAGAGAGGCGGGGTCCAACCTGGACAGAGAGGGGGGGTCCACCCTGGACAGAGAGGGGGGGTCCAACCTGGACAGAGAGGGGGGGTCCAACCTGGACAGAGAGGCGGGGTCCACCCTGGACAGAGAGGGGGGGTCCAACCTGGACAGAGAGGCGGGGTCCACCCTGGACAGAGAGGCGGGGTCCACCCTGGACAGAGAGGCGGGGTCCACCCTGGACAGAGAGGGGGGGTCCACCCTGGACAGAGAGGCGGGGTCCACCCTGGACAGAGAGGGGGGGTCCACCCTGGACAGAGAGACGGGGGTCCACCCTGGACAGAGAGGGGGGGTCCACCCTGGACAGAGAGACGGGGGTCCACCCTGGACAGAGAGGCAGGGGTCCACCCTGGACAGAGAGGGGGGGTCCAACCTGGACAGAGAGGCGGGGTCCACCCTGGACAGAGAGGGGGGGTCCAACCTGGACAGAGAGGCGGGGTCCACCCTGGACAGAGAGACGGGGGTCCACCCTGGACAGAGAGGCGGGGTCCACCCTGGACAGAGAGGGGGGGTCCACCCTGGACAGAGAGGCGGGGTCCACCCTGGACAGAGAGGCAGGGGTCCACCCTGGACAGAGAGGGGGGGTCCAACCTGGACAGAGCGGCAGGGTCCACCCTGGACAGAGAGGGGGGGTCCAACCTGGACAGAGAGGCGGGGTCCACCCTGGACAGAGAGGCGGGGGTCCACCCTGGACAGAGAGGCGGGGTCCACCCTGGACAGAGAGGGGGGGTCCACCCTGGACAGAGAGACGGGGTCCACCCTGGACAGAGAGGCAGGGTCCACCCTGGACAGAGAGGGGGGTCCAACCTGGACAGAGCGGCAGGGTCCACCCTGGACAGAGAGGGGGGGTCCAACCTGGACAGAGAGGCGGGGTCCACCCTGGACAGAGAGGCGGGGTCCACCCTGGACAGAGAGGCGGGGTCCACCCTGGACAGAGAGGCGGGGTCCACCCTGGACAGAGAGGGGGGGTCCACCCTGGACAGAGAGACGGGGTCCACCCTGGACAGAGAGGCAGGGTCCACCCTGGACAGAGAGGGGGGGTCCAACCTGGACAGAGCGGCAGGGTCCACCCTGGACAGAGAGGGGGGGTCCAACCTGGACAGAGAGGCGGGGTCCACCCTGGACAGAGAGGCGGGGTCCACCCTGGACAGAGAGGCGGGGGTCCACCCTGGACAGAGAGGGGGGGTCCACCCTGGACAGAGAGACGGGGTCCACCCTGGACAGAGAGGCAGGGTCCACCCTGGACAGAGAGGGGGGGTCCAACCTGGACAGAGCGGCAGGGTCCACCCTGGACAGAGAGGCGGGGTCCACCCTGGACAGAGAGGCGGGGTCCACCCTGGACAGAGAGGCAGGGTCCACCCTGGACAGAGAGGCAGGGTCCACCCTGGACAGAGAGGCGGGGTCCACCCTGGACAGAGAGGCGGGGTCCACCCTGGACAGGTCTCCAGTCCATCACAGGGCAACACAGAGACAAACAACCATTCACACACCACACCTAAGGACAATTTAGAGAAGCCAATAAACCTAACGGTCATGATTTTGGACTGTGGGGGGAAGCCAGAGTACCCAGAGAGAACCCACACATGCTCAGGGAGAACATGCAAACTCCATGCAGAAAGACTCCGGAATCGAACCCGGAACCTTCTTGCTGCAAGGAAGCAGTGCTACCCACTGTTCTACTGAGCAGCCAGGTTACAAATATTCCTAACTAAATTCAGTTTGGGCATCATGCTGTCATTGATAGGAAATAAAACTGCTGCATAATTGACCAACTTTACCTCAAACATTAACATTAGCAATACTTTTTTTATAAAGGTTCGAATGTGTTTGTCTTTAGTGGATTCATTGATTGAATTTATTGATCTCACAGTGGAGAAATTTACTGGTTACGTCAACTTAAATAGTCAAAGAAGAAGAAGAAGGTGCATGGAGGCATATAGAGTATATGCAGTGCGTCCACATATGAAAGTACGACAGTATGAAGTACTCAACAGTAGTACTTGAGTAAAAGTACTGAACATGAATGAAGTTTTGATTTCAGAGGCGGGGGGGCACAAGTATTTTTAAATCTTGCATCAATCCAAATCCAAATTACTTTTATTATGAGCCTTCATTTATAAAACCACACCCATAGATTGTATTTTTTCTTTTTTGATTAATATATAACAATACGTTTTATTACCACTACTTAAATGTTGGAATATATTTTCCTGACCAACATGCAGAATCAATCAGGAGACCAGTTAAAGTTTAGGATTTATTTACAAGGTTGAACAAAAAACCAAATCCACGGTTCAGTTCCTGTGGAAGGAAGGCGTCAGGAGAAGAGAGGCACATTAACAAAGCTGAGGTTGAGGCTGGTCTGGGAAACGCCTGGAGGGAGGAAGGACCTACTTGGCCGTTTGATAGAGCTGGAGGGGTTTGGATCCTGTGACGTTTGTCCTGGTCGGGGAGAGCGAGTTCCAAACGATGCCGTTTCTGTGGTGATCAACACGCTGGACGGGAGGCAGGCAGATGAAGGAGACAGAGGAAGCCACAAAGCTGCAACCAGCAGCATACAGGTAATCCTTCCTTTCACTGGAGAGCATCTAAAAACCTGAAACACAGGAAACATGAGACTGACATGAAAGCTAAAAATCACTGGAAAAACTACAGGAGCTGGAAAACTGGCTGAGATACAATCATCTGGTGAAGAGCGATGATCCTTTGAAACACCAGTCAGTCTGATGGGAAGATGGCCACCAGGTGAGCAGCAACTAGAACTGAACTCTGCAGCAGAGATCTTTTCTCAAAACAGGAACTCTCACTCTCATACCAAAAAAACCCCAAACACACCAGAATCCTCACACTAAAATAAAACAAACAGTACAATACTTTACAAGGTTTACAGGATGTACAATAGTGTAGCATTGTTTTTGGACAGTAAAAACTGCAGGGGGCACGTATTCACTTTTGAAAATACTTAGGTATTCAAAAGTAAATGCATTCAAGTATTTAACAATATAAATCTAATTTTTTAATGAGTAATTTTAAAGAAGCTGTAACTTTCAGAAACCTCCTGATGTATTGATGCATAGAACTGCCTGATATAGATTCTACACCACCTGGAAAGAACTTCAGCATCATACTACAAAAAATAAGGACAGATATTTTGAATATTAAAGTTTGAATCTATTAGGAACTAGAACAGAGGATTAAAAAGCCACGCTGAGGAAGAAGGAACTAACAGCTTCCTGGAGGGAAAGTTAAAAGACCCCCCCACCAAAAAATGACTAAAGTAAAGATACTCAAATAAAATATTTAAGTACAGGATTGGAGGTGGTCTGTGGGTTGGAGGTGGTCTGTAGGTTTGGAGGTGGTCTGTGGGTTGGAGGTGGTCTGTAGGTTTGGAGGTGGTCTGTGGGTTGGAGGTGGTCTGTAGGTTTGGAGGTGGTCTGTAGGTTGGAGGTGGTCTGTAGGTTGGAGGTGGTCTGTAGGTTGGAGGTGGTCTGTAGGTTGGAGGTGGTCTGTAGGTTTGGAGGTGGTCTGTAGGTTGGAGGTGGTCTGTGGGTTGGAGTTGGTCTGTAGGTTTGGAGGTGGTCTGTAGGTTTGGAGGTGGTCTGTGGGTTGGAGGTGGTCTGTGGGTTGGAGTTGGTCTGTAGGTTTGGAGGTGGTCTGTGGGTTGAAAGTGGTCTGTAGGTTTGGAGGTGGTCTGTGGGTTGGAGGTGGTCTGTAGGTTTGGAGGTGGTCTGTGGGTTGGAGGTGGTCTGTAGGTTTGGAGGTGGTCTGTAGGTTGGAGGTGGTCTGTAGGTTGGAGGTGGTCTGTAGGTTTGGAGTTGGTCTGTAGGTTGGAGGTGGTCTGTGGGTTGGAGTTGGTCTGTAGGTTTGGAGGTGGTCTGTAGGTTTGGAGGTGGTCTGTGGGTTGGAGGTGGTCTGTAGGTTTGGAGGTAGTCTGTAGGTTGGAGGTGGTCTGTGGGTTGGAGTTGGTCTGTAGGTTTGGAGGTGGTCTGTGGGTTGGAGGTGGTCTGTAGGTTTGGAGGTGGTCTGTGGGTTTGGAGTTGGTCTGTGGGTTGGAGGTGGTCTGTGGGTTTGGAGGTGGTCTGTAGTTTGGAGGTGGTCTGTAGGTTTGGAGTTGGTCTGTGGGTTGGAGGTGGTCTGTAGGTTGGAGGTGGTCTGTGGGTTGGAGTTGGTCTGTAGGTTTGGAGGTGGTCTGTAGGTTTGGAGGTGGTCTGTGGGTTGGAGGTGGTCTGTAGGTTTGGAGGTGGTCTGTGGGTTGGAGGTGGTCTGTAGGTTTGGAGGTGGTCTGTGGGTTGGAGGTGGTCTGTGGGTTGGAGGTGGTCTGTGGGTTGGAGGTGGTCTGTAGGTTTGGAGGTGGTCTGTGGGTTGGAGGTGGTCTGTGGGTTTGGAGGTGGTCTGTGGGTTTGGAGGTGGTCTGTGGGTTGGAGGTGGTCTGTAGGTTTGGAGTTGGTCTGTGGGTTGGAGGTGGTCTGTAGGTTTGGAGGTGGTCTGTGGGTTTGGAGGTGGTCTGTAGGTTGGAGGTGGTCTGTAGGTTTGGAGTTGGTCTGTGGGTTGGAGGTGGTCTGTAGGTTTGGAGGTGGTCTGTGGGTTGGAGGTGGTCTGTAGGTTTGGAGTTGGTCTGTGGGTTGGAGGTGGTCTGTAGGTTTGGAGGTGGTCTGTAGGTTTGGAGGTGGTCTGTGGGTTGGAGGTGGTCTGTGGGTTGGAGTTGGTCTGTAGGTTTGGAGGTGGTCTGTGGGTTGGAGGTGGTCTGTAGGTTTGGAGGTGGTCTGTGGGTTGGAGGTGGTCTGTAGGTTTGGAGGTGGTCTGTGGGTTGGAGGTGGTCTGTGGGTTTAGAGGTGGTCTGTGGGTTGGAGGTGGTCTGTAGGTTTGGAGGTGCTCTGTGGGTTGGAGGTGGTCTGTAGGTTTGGAGGTGGTCTGTGGGTTGGAGTTGGTCTGTGGGTTGGAGTTGGTCTGTAGGTTTGGAGGTGGTCTGTGGGTTGGAGGTGGTCTGTAGGTTTGGAGTTGGTCTGTGGGTTGGAGGTGGTCTGTAGGTTTGGAGGTGGTCTGTGGGTTGGAGGTGGTCTGTGGGTTTGGAGGTGGTCTGTAGTTTGGAGGTGGTCTGTAGGTTTGGAGTTGGTCTGTGGGTTGGAGGTGGTCTGTAGGTTTGGAGGTGGTCTGTGGGTTGGAGGTGGTCTGTAGGTTTGGAGTTGGTCTGTGGGTTGGAGGTGGTCTGTAGGTTTGGAGGTGGTCTGTAGGTTTGGAGGTGGTCTGTGGGTTGGAGGTGGTCTGTAGGTTGGAGTTGGTCTGTAGGTTTGGAGGTGGTCTGTGGGTTGGAGGTGGTCTGTAGGTTTGGAGGTGGTCTGTGGGTTGGAGGTGGTCTGTAGGTTTGGAGGTGGTCTGTGGGTTGGAGGTGGTCTGTGGGTTTGGAGGTGGTCTGTAGGTTGGAGGTGGTCTGTAGGTTTGGAGTTGGTCTGTGGGTTGGAGGTGGTCTGTAGGTTTGGAGGTGGTCTGTGGGTTGGAGGTGGTCTGTAGGTTTGGAGTTGGTCTGTGGGTTGGAGTTGGTCTGTAGGTTTGGAGGTGGTCTGTGGGTTTGGAGGTGGTCTGTAGGTTGGAGGTGGTCTGTAGGTTTGGAGTTGGTCTGTGGGTTGGAGGTGGTCTGTAGGTTTGGAGGTGGTCTGTGGGTTGGAGGTGGTCTGTAGGTTTGGAGGTGGTCTGTGGGTTGGAGGTGGTCTGTAGGTTTGGAGTTGGTCTGTGGGTTGGAGGTGGTCTGTAGGTTTGGAGTTGGTCTGTGGGTTGGAGGTGGTCTGTAGGTTTGGAGTTGGTCTGTAGGTTTGGAGGTGGTCTGTGGGTTGGAGGTGGTCTGTAGGTTTGGAGGTGGTCTGTGGGTTGGAGGTGGTCTGTAGGTTTGGAGGTGGTCTGTGGGTTCGAGTTGGTCTGTAGGTTTGGAGGTGGTCTGTGGGTTGGAGGTGGTCTGTAGGTTTGGAGGTGGTCTGTGGGTTGGAGGTGGTCTGTAGGTTTGGAGGTGGTCTGTGAGTTGGAGGTGGTCTGTGGGTTTGGAGGTGGTCTGTAGGTTTGGAGTTGGTCTGTGGGTTGGAGGTGGTCTGTAGGTTTGGAGGTGGTCTGTGGGTTGGAGGTGGTCTGTAGGTTTGGAGGTGGTCTGTGGGTTGGAGGTGGTCTGTAGGTTTGGAGTTGGTCTGTGGGTTGGAGGTGGTCTGTAGGTTTGGAGTTGGTCTGTGGGTTGGAGGTGGTCTGTAGGTTTGGAGTTGGTCTGTAGGTTTGGAGGTGGTCTGTGGGTTGGAGGTGGTCTGTAGGTTGGAGGTGGTCTGTAGGTTTGGAGTTGGTCTGTGGGTTGGAGGTGGACTGTAGGTTTGGAGGTGGTCTGTGGGTTGGAGGTGGTCTGTAGGTTTGGAGGTGGTCTGTGGGTTGGAGGTGGTCTGTAGGTTTGGAGTTGGTCTGTAGGTTTGGAGGTGGTCTGTGGGTTGGAGGTGGTCTGTAGGTTTGGAGGTGGTCTGTGGGTTGGAGGTGGTCTGTAGGTTTGGAGGTGGTCTGTGGGTTCGAGTTGGTCTGTAGGTTTGGAGGTGGTCTGTGGGTTGGAGGTGGTCTGTAGGTTTGGAGGTGGTCTGTGGGTTGGAGGTGGTCTGTAGGTTTGGAGGTGGTCTGTGAGTTGGAGGTGGTCTGTGGGTTTGGAGGTGGTCTGTAGGTTTGGAGTTGGTCTGTGGGTTGGAGGTGGTCTGTAGGTTTGGAGGTGGTCTGTGGGTTGGAGGTGGTCTGTAGGTTTGGAGGTGGTCTGTGGGTTGGAGGTGGTCTGTAGGTTTGGAGTTGGTCTGTGGGTTGGAGGTGGTCTGTAGGTTTGGAGTTGGTCTGTGGGTTGGAGGTGGTCTGTAGGTTTGGAGTTGGTCTGTAGGTTTGGAGGTGGTCTGTGGGTTGGAGGTGGTCTGTAGGTTGGAGGTGGTCTGTAGGTTTGGAGTTGGTCTGTGGGTTGGAGGTGGACTGTAGGTTTGGAGTTGGTCTGTGGGTTGGAGGTGGTCTGTAGGTTTGGAGTTGGTCTGTGGGTTGGAGGTGGTCTGTAGGTTTGGAGTTGGTCTGTGGGTTGGAGGTCGTCTGTAGGTTTGGAGTTGGTCTGTGGGTTGGAGGTGGTCTGTAGGCTTGGAGTTGGTCTGTGGGTTGGAGGTGGTCTGTAGGTTGGAGGTGGTCTGTAGGTTTGGAGGTGGTCTGTGGGTTGGAGGTGGTCTGTAGGTTTGGAGTTGGTCTGTAGGTTTGGAGTTGGTCTGTAGGTTTGGAGTTGGTTTGTGGGTTGGAGGTGGTCTGTAGGTTTGGAGTTGGTCTGTAGGTTTGGAGTTGGTCTGTAGGTTTGGAGTTGGTCTGTAGGTTGGAGGTGGTCTGTAGGTTTGGAGTTGGTCTGTAGGTTTGGAGTTGGTCTGTAGGTTTGGAGTTGGTCTGTAGGTTGGAGGTGGTCTGTAGGTTTGGAGTTGGTCTGTGGGTTGGAGGTGGTCTGTAGGTTTGGAGTTGGTCTGTGGTTTGGAGGTGGTCTGTAGGTTTTGGGTGGTCTGTAGGTTTGGAGTTGGTCTGTAGGTTTGGAGTTGGTCTGTAGGTTTGGATGTGGTCTGTGGGTTGGAGGTGGTCTGTAGGTTGGAGGTGGTCTGTAGGTTTGGAGTTGGTCTGTAGGTTTGGAGGTGGTCTGTGGGTTTGGAGTTTGTCTGTAGGTTTGGAGGTGGTCTGTGGGTTGGAGGTAGTCTGTAGGTTGGAGGTGGTCTGTAGGTTTGGAGTTGGTCTGTAGGTTTGGAGGTGGTCTGTGGGTTTGGAGTTGGTCTGTAGGTTTGGAGGTGGTCTGTAGGTTTGGAGTTGGTCTGTAGGTTTGGAGTTGGTCTGTAGGTTTGGAGGTGGTCTGTGGGTTTGGAGTTGGTCTGTAGGTTTGGAGGTGGTCTGTGGGTTGTCCTTGATCATTCTTCTTCTCTGCCTCTCTGATATGTTTCTGGGCTTAACAGGAACTGTCCGTGTGGTCTTCCTTTTCCTTCCTACGTTCCTCACCGTTTAAACTCTGAGACAACTTTTTGTATCCTTCCCCGGAACGACGAGGTTGAACAATCTTTGTTTTCAGATCATGTGAGAGTTGTTCTGATGCGCCCATGATAAGATTAGATCAGATTAGGTCCAACTATATTGTCATTACACAGGTAAAGGTACAAGGCAACGAAATGCAGTTTAGGTCTAACCAGAAGTGCAACAGCAGCAGAGCAGGAGAAATAATGGTTCCATAAATACACGACATGGGTTCTACTGAATGAGTATAGAGATGAATACCATTAAAAATAATGAATATAATATATAGATCACTAGTGTTATGATCTAAATTTACAGCTGGATATTTACTGAATATAATATACAGGTGAATATTACTATAGAAAGGGTTTTTACAGTTATGTCCAATAGCATATATACAGATGGGTTTTACTATATAATGAATAAATAAAGTTTGGACAGAAGCTATCTAAATTAAAGTGCAGCGGAAGGTAATTGCATATTACAGTTAAATTACGTTATTGCAGATGTAAATGTAAACAATTGGTGCTGTGAATAAACAGTCGGCAGTGCAGATCAGTATTCAGTCAAGATGAGTAGTGCAAGATGCATGTAAAGAGCTGTTACAATAGTAGCAGTCAGGAGTGCAGGTGAACATTACAGTCTTGTAAAAAAACAGAATAGCAAAATGGTGGTAGGTGTGAGGAAGGAGAGTAGAGTCTATCAGTGAGGGTTAGAGTTCAGTAAAGAGACAGCTCTGGGGAAAAGGCTGTTCTCTAGTCTGCTGGTTCTGGTCCGCAGTACACCTGCCGGAGGGCAGGAGAGAAACCAGTTTGTGGGCTGGGTGGGATGAATCCTTAAGAATGCTGCGGGCTCCATGTAGGCAGCATTTCTCCTGTATGTGTTCAATGGTGGGTAGTGAAGTTCCAGTGATGCGCTGGGCAGCTGTCACCACCCGCGGCAGTGCCTTGCACTCTGCAACAGAACAGCTTCCGTACCGCACTGTTACACAGTTGGTTCGGATGCTTTATATTGAAGTTCACCAGGATAGTCGAGGGGAGCTGATTCTTCCTCAGTGTCCTCAGGAAGAAGAGGCGCTGTGAGCCTTCTTGACCAGGCAGGAGGTGTTGGTTGACCAGGACTTGTCCGCTGAGATGTGGGTCCCCAGAAACTTGAAACTGGAGACACGTTCAGCAGCCATTCCATTGATGTGGATGGTGTTTTGGGTGCCTGTTGAATCTTTCCTGGAGTCTCTGATGAGCTCCTTAATTTTGGTGGTGTTGAGGAGCTGGTTATTTTCAGTGCACCATGTGGCCAAGTGCTTGATCTCCTCCCTATAGGCAGTCTCATCATTGTTGCCAATGAGACCGATCACCGTGGTGTCGTCCGCAAACTTGATGATGGAATTAGACGCGTACACAGGCTTGCAGTCGAATGGTGAAGAGGGAGTAGAGAAACGGGCTTAGCACACAGCCCTGTGGTACACCAGTGTTCAGTGTGATGGACGTGGAGCAGTTGGAGCCTGATCGGACATTCTGGGGTCTGTTGGTCGGAAAGTCCAGAATCCAGTTGCACATGGAGGTGTTGATGGCCAGGTCTTGAAGTTTGGCTAATAACTTAGCCGGAATGAGAGTGTTGAATGCTGAGCTAAAGTCGACAAACAGCATGCGTGCATAAGTCTTCTTATTGTCCAGATGTGTGAGCACAGAGTGCAGTGCCATGGAAACTGCATCCTCTGTGCTCCTATTGCTGCGGTATGCAAACTGGTGTGAGTCCAATGTGGATGGTAGCAAGTCTTTCAGGTGTGCCAGGACCAGCTGCTCAAAGCACTTCATTATGATTGGTGTGAGTGCTACAGGGCGGTAGTCGTTAAGGCATGTTGGGCTGGAGTGTTCTGGCACTGGCACAATGGAAGTACATTTGAAGCATGTTGGTACAGCTGCTTGGGCAAGAGACAGGTTGGAAATGTCTGTAAAACCCCAGCGAGGTGCCCTGAGTACAGGTCCAGGGATGTTATCTGGTTCAGCTGCCTTGTGCGTGCTGATCCTGCTCGGTGCATTGCAGACATCTGTGGAGGAGAGTGTGATTGCCGAGTGGTCGGCTGAGGATTTCAGCTTGGTGGCAGTTTCACTGTTATCTCTTTCAAAGTGAGCATAAAAGTCATTCATCTCGTTCAGGAAATTGACATCAGTGGCTGCAGAGGTGGGATGAGTGGGTTTATAGTCACTGATGGGATGCGTCGGGGGTCAGCGTTGTTGTCCCTCTATCTTAAGCTTGTAGCAGTGCTTGGCCTCTTTGATGCCCCTTTCCAGGTTTGCTCTGGCTGTGCTACAGGCTGATGCATCTCCTGATCTGAAGGCGTGTTGCGTGTCTTCAATAGGAGTCGCACCTTCCTGTTCTTCCATGGCTTCTGATTTGGGTATGTGGTGATCTGCTTCTGGGTTGTAACATTGTCAATAGTGGTATTAATATAATTCAGTACAGAGGAGGCGTAACAGTCAATGTCCGTGAGAGAGCCACTGGTGGCTTGAGAAGCAGACATACTCCAGTCTGTGTGTAGGAACCTTTCCTGAAGTGTTGAATCTGCTCCCACAGGCCACACCTTGATGGTCTTCACTGATGGCTTCACACCATTGATGAGGGGTGCATATCTGGGGGTGAGGAACAAAGTAAGGTGATCTGACTGTCCCAGGTGGGGGAGGGGTGTCGCAACGTAGGCTTCAGCCACGTTTGTGTAAACGTGGTCTAAAGTTTTGTTTCCTCTGGTGTGGCAGAGAACATGCATTTGGCTAATTTGGTAGCACTGACTTTAAATTTGAATGATTAAAATCACCTGCGACAATAAACGCAGCTTCTGGGTGAATGGTCTGTTGTTTACTGATTGCTGCGAGAAGTTCTTTCATAGCAGACTTAGCATCAGCGTCGGGGGGAATGTAGGCTGCAGTGATAATAGTGAAAGTGAACTCCCGTGGCAGATAGAATGGTCTACATTTAACTATGAGAAACTCCAGGTTAGCAATGTCTCTCAACAATAGCAGAGTTTGTGCACCAAGCTTCTTTAATGTAAATACACAGTCCTCCACCTCTGGTCTTACCAGAGCCATCTGATGTTCTATCCGCCCGGAATATATGGCGTCTCGCTAGCTCAACAGCGTTGTCTGGTATTCCACTGTTTAACAATGTTTCCATGAAGATTAGGGCATGTTGAGTCGAATCTCCTCCATTTTGTTCAGCAGCGACCGCACATTGGCAAATAAAATGCTGGGTAAAGAGAGCCGGTGTGGTGTTAGCTTTAGCTTAGCTCTTAGTCCTCCGCGCTTCCCTCGCCTTTGTTTACGATCTTGGCACCGCCTGGGAGCACTTTCGCCTGGCCGAGCAGAGGGCGAAGCCTCGGGTGTTCTGGTTATCTCAGGAAGGAGTCGAAGGTTTTCAACAAGACTGTCAGAAATTCGTAAACCAATATCCAAAAGCTCATAACGGGTGTACGATGTAAGGGCACAACTGTTCTGCACGAACAGACCCAAAATGAGCAAGAAAATCACTGCAAAATTGCAGAATCTGGAGAGACCGTGAGCCTCGCGATGTACTCGCGCCGCCATCTTGGTCTAAAAAATGATGAATTTTCAGAGGAGATTCAAACAGGAGAACATCTTCCAACCGGCCAACTTAAATACATTTTCTCCTGATTGGACACACCTAGCTATGAAGTTCCAATCTTACCAAACCAACTTTGTGTTTCAGTAAGTCATTGAAAAGTAGTCAAGGGTATTCAGATCAATGAAATGATTTTGGTGCCCACATTTTTTATCCTGTCAAGTTTTGCTTGAATGCATATTGCAGATTGTCTGTTACTCCAATAACCCTCAATTCAATACTGAAATATTAATGTGTTCATCAGTTATTCTATATATCAAACTAAAATAGCTGCCGCAAACACCCAAATATTTAAAAACAAAAATAATTCAGATTAGTAGGGTGCCCATTCCTTTTAATATGACTAGATTTCCATACTTTACAATCTAACCATGATTCTCTGTTTGTCTGCTTCTATGCAGCTTCTCTGTTGGTTTCCAGCTTATCTATATCAACAGTATGTAGCTGTAGTTTTTTCCAGGTTTCCAAACATTTCCAGGACAAACTGAGGCTTTGATTTAAGCCTGTTTAGGAACAGACGAGGTTAACCTTAAGCACGTGCACTTTTTGTTTTGCATCTTTCACTTTGCATTCAGCCTGATTCGTTGAATGATAGAGGTGCCGTCACGCCACAGTCCACGTTTATGCTGATGCTCCTCATTTCTCACCATTCGCTCTTTGTTCTTTGCACTCAGTTTGTTTGAACTCAGTTCCAGAGAATCCCTCCCTGCTGACTCAGCGATGTGAAACTAGTTCTGATCCTCCCTGGTTGCTCTCATCTGCTCGTCATATTCCACTTTTTAACCATTGAAACTAAATGCCAAAAAAGTAAAAAAAAACAATTCACTGGACTTTGTTTCCAAGTTTGAATTTATTTCTCTTTTCATCCAGGAAGCTTTTTTAATGCAAAATATCACAAAAGGGCGGGGGTGGGGGTGGGTGGGGTGGGGGGTGGGGGGGGTTAATGGCTTCTTTGTTAGTCTGCTATACCCCATACCTGTGTATGTCTCTGAAAGGGGGGTCGTTTAAGGGAATAATGGGCCTGGCTGAAGAGGTGAGTGCCCCCTTAAACTGGGGGGTGGGGGGGGGGGGGACTCAGGTTTTAGCTTTCAGAAACCTCCAATGCAGCGATACAGTCGATTCCTTCCCGTTATCATCGCAGCCCCAACCCCTTTACAGGAGAACGGAAGACCTCACCCGTTCATCAGTTTCTATTTGCATGTTTTCTAAACTAAAACCAGGCTTTGTTGGGCTGCTGGATAAAACCTGGAACTAAACGCTATTTCTGACATTTTGGATTGAAAAATCTTCCTGGATGGAAGAGAAACGTCTTCAAACCTGGAAACAAAGTCCAGTGGATTGAACAGAGGAGAAGACAGTGTATCAGTGTTATTCAGCCAGGAATATTTCCCATCATTTGCATGCACTGATAGCTCAGGTTCATGCAAATGCTAACCCTTCTACTGGAGAGGCTGTGGTGCAGTTTCTACACACTGCTGCTTTTATTTCCACTTTAAACCAAAAAGTTTCATTGAATTTTATCCAGTTTATTTTTTTATAACCCCAAATCAGAGTTCTAACCTGAGAGCATATTGGAAGAATAAAAATGAAAATCTTCACATCAGGAAGCACATGTTGGTTGATCAGGCGTATTATAAACTAAAACAGATTAAAATCATATGTGACCTTTAGATTCAATTCTATTTAGTTTATTTCTATAGCTCCAATTCACATGATGTCATCTCAGGTCCCTTTATAGAGACAATTCAACCAGATCATCCAGTCAGAATTATTAGTCAGAATTAAGTTTTCTATCTACGGAAAACCAGCTGATTGCATCGACTCATTGACTCTTCAGCAATCCCTCACACTAAGCATGCTTGTAGCGACAGTGGAGAGGAAAAACTCCCTTTGAACAGGAAGAAACCTCCAGCAGAACCAGGCTCAGTGTGAGCGGCCATCTGCTGAGGCCCACTGGGGTTCAAGGAGACAGAAGCAGACATAGAAAAAGAAGCATAGATACAAAAGACAACTGTCAACCAGCTCCACAGGCGGCCCCGTCCAGGAAACACACAGCCAGGCAGACGAGCTCCGAGCCAGCTCCCATGTCAGAGGATGAAGAGAGCACATCCAGTTAGTCACAGTCAGAGAAACAGGACTACACTGGAAAACAGGCCAAGCTCCAACATCTAGAAACAAAGGTGTTGATGGCAGCAGCACAGCTGATATTTCTTTCCAGGATGGAGTCACAGCCAAACAGGAACAGACCAGATGAAGCTACTATGAGAAAAAGCAGAGAGAGCAGAACGTTAGAGATTGAACTAACAGATTCTGCAGAGTGGGAGAATAGAGATAGAATGAAGCAGAATGATGAAAAAGGGGTCCCTATGTCCTCCAGCAGTCTAAGATTATAGCAGCAGAACTATAGAGATAGATCAGGATAACCTGAGCCACTCTAACTAGAAGCTTTATCAAAAAGGAAAGTTTTAAGCCTAGCCTTAAAAGTAGACAGGGTGTCTGCCTCACGGACTAAAACTGGTAGTTGGTTCCACAGGAGAGGAGCCTGAGAACTAAAAGATCTGCCTCCCATTCTACTTTTAGAAATTCTAGGAACCACTAGTAAACCTGCAGATTGAGAGCGAAGTATCTAAGCCTTAATTAAATAAATGAATGAATTTATGTTTTAAAAACATAAATAATAAAAAGTTCCAATGCTTCCATTAATAGCTGAAAAGTTGCAACATAATCACTGAGCCGTTTTCTGAGGTTTAACTAAATTATTTCACTAGAATTATTAAAAAATGAACATGAAATCATTGTCATGTCAGTGTATGATGTGTTTATGTTTAGATCTGATGACCTCGGATGCTATTTTTAACGCTTCCAGTCTGATTTGCATCAGACTTTTCCAGCAGCAGAAAGTTTTCCAGCCAGAGTCTCATTCAGGATCCAACTCTCTGGTGTCGGGATGAACTCCACGCTCAACCAGACCGACTCCTGCAGCATCAACTCACGGGTGGAGCAGCAGATTTATCCAACCCTCTACTCCTTGTTCTTTATCGTGGGCTTTCCAGCCAACTGCTTGTCTCTGCTGATAGCCTGGAAGCTGATGCTGAAGGGGAACAACATGGCCGTCTACCTGGTCAGCCTGTCCGTCTCAGACCTGCTCTACACCGTTACGCTGCCTGTCTGGATCGGACTGGCCCTGCAGTGGAACATATCCGACGCCGTCTGCAGCGGGATGTATTTAATCATGTACAACAGTTTCTACGTTGGCTCTGGCCTGCTCTGCTGCATCTCTGTGGACCGCTTCCTCGCACTGGTTTACCCGCTCCACTTTCACTGGGTCCGAGAGGTAAAAGCTGCAGCAGCCTTCAGCAGCCTTGTTTGGATTGTGGAGATTTTGGTCCACCTTCCCCTGCTTCACCACATCGGGGAGCTGGAGTCCTTCGACTTCCTGTGCAACCAGGATGTGCCGATGACTGACAGGTATGCCCATGTTGCTCTGGTTCGACTTGTTCTGGGCTTCCTGTTTCCTGTGGTCCTCATGACCGTCTGCTACCTGCTGATCATGCGCTCCCTCAGACAGAGCGCCTCCATCTTGGAAGAGGAGCGCAGAAAGGTTGGACTCCTGCTGCTGTTCCTGCTGCTCACCTACATACTTTCCTTCATGCCCTACCAGACGGTCATGTTCCTCCGGGTCGTCCTGGAGCAACGGAACTGCAACTGGGCCCAGAGGTTCAGAGACGCGTACTTGGTCACGGTTGCCACGACGACCCTGAACAGCACTCTGGATCCGATTATCTACTGTTTGATTAACGAGAGCGCCAAGAGAGAAATTAGGAAGGTTGTGAAGAAAGGGAGGAACAGTTTTATCAGAAAGACGAAACGGATTGAATCTCTTTCCTGATTTTCATTCTCTTTGGAACCAGAAACCAACCTTTGGGTTAATGGAAGCTCCAGGTGTCTGCAGATCCGTGCCGTTAGGAGACCGAAGTAATGTTGTTTTAAAAAAACGAAATCATCTTTCACACAGAAATCACCATGGTGATATTTTTAGACCACTGAGTCAGCTGAAGGCGGGAAGTACAGAACAATTCAATAATACAGAAAAAAAAAAATATTTTTTTTTGTTTGGAAAATCTGTGAAACTGGAATTAATTTCTACTTTGAAATAAAATGATATTAAAATCACTCCATCTTCTTCTATTTTACGGTGAGGCTGGTTTCTGGCTCCACGCTGCACAGGTTACAGGATAATATGAAAATGATGCAGTTCCTTACCTTTAATGGTTAAATTATGATTTCAGTGAATTTCTTATTAACGGATGACAGATACCATAAAAAATAAATTTATAAAGCACTTTTAACACCCAACAGGACCAACATGCTATACACAACCATAAAAATAAATCATAAAAGCAATTGATAAAGTGGGGTATAAAAGTAGTAATAAAATAAACAGCAAAAATGAAATGATAAAAGAAACACAGTAAGACAGAGTCAACATTTCAGATTGTGTAAAAACCAAGGAAAAGAAATGGGTTTAAAGAAGAGATTTAAATTTAGAACATGTGGAGGCGAGTCTAATGGCTGAGGAAGGTCATTCCACAGCTGGAGCTCCTGTTACACCTTTAAGACCAGAGCACGCCTGAAAATCTGCCAAAAACGCTGGCATATGTTGGAGAAGTTATGGGTACGCTGAAACAGGTCGACATACGGTGAGAAAGTTGAGAAATTTTGACTCTGCATCACAGTGATAACACCAAACCAAAATGCTGCAGATACACTCACCGGCCACTTTATTAGGTACACCTGGCCAACTGCTCGTTAACACTTAATTTCTAAGCAGCCAATCACATGGCGGCAACTCAGTGCATTTAGGCATGTAGACATGGTCAAGACAATCTCCTGCAGTTCAAAGCGAGCATCAGTATGGGGAAGAAAGGTGATTTGAGTGACTTTGAACGTGGCATGATTGTTGGTGCCAGAAGGGCTGGTCTGAGTATTTCAGAAACTGCTGATCTACTGGGATTTTCACGCACAACCATCTCTAGGGTTTACAGAGAATGGTCCGAAAAAGAAAAAACATCCAGTGAGCGGCAGTTCTGTGGGCGGAAATGCCTTGTTGATGCCAGAGGTCAGAGGAGAATGGCCAGACTGGTTGGAGCTGATAGAAGGGCAACAGTGACTCAAATAACCACCCGTTACAACCAAGGTGGGCAGAAGAGCATCTCTGAACGCACAGTACGTGGAACTTTGAGGCAGATGGGCTACAGCAGCAGAAGACCACACCGGGTGCCACTCCTTTCAGCTAAGAACAGGAAACTGAGGCTACAATTTGCACAAGCTCATGGAAATTGGACAATAGAAGATTGGAAAAACGTTGCCTGGTCTGATGAGTCTCGATTTCTGCTGCGACATTCGGATGGTAGGGTCAGAATTTGGCGTCTACAACATGAAAGCATGGATCCATCCTGCCTTGTATCAACGGTTCAGGCTGGTGGTGGTGGTGTCATGGTGTGGGGAATATTTTCTTGGCACTCTTTGGGCCCCTTGGTACCAATTGAGCATCGTTGCAACGCCACAGCCTACCTGAGTATTGTTGCTGACCATGTCCATCCCTTTATGACCACAATGTACCCAACTTCTGATGGCTACTTTCAGCAGGATAATGCGCCATGTCATAAATCTGGAATCATCTCAGACTGGTTTCTTGAACATGACAATGAGTTCACTGTACTCAAATGGCCTCCACAGTCACCAGATCTCAATCCAATAGAGCATCTTTGGGATGTGGTGGAATGGGAGATTCGCATCATGGATGTGCAGCCGACAAATCTGCGGCAACTGTGTGATGCCATCATGTCAATATGGACCAAACTCCCTGAGGAATGCTTCCAGCACCTTGTTGAATCTATGCCACCAAGAATTGAGGGAGTTCTGAAGGCAAAAGGGGGTCCAACCCGTTACTAGCATGGGGTACCTAATAAAGTGGCCGGTGAGTGTACATTAATGCTCTAAACTTCCAGATCAAAACGTTTTTTTTTGCACCCTGTTTTTCTCCCACGCTGTTTACATTTGATAACTGTTAAACTTTAAGGGATGGAAAAGTTCATTTACTGTCTGAAAAGCTGCACTAAACAAATTTGGTTTTGGATCCACTCTGTGTACAAAACAACAATAATAGTTGTCTAAGTCTACTTTGGATGACGGATGCTTTAGGCGGTATTCCCCTCTATCCAGGAGCCACTTTGCAGACCTGCTGTCCCCCATTGGGGGACGAGTCCTCCTCCAGGTCAGCAGCTACAGATGCTGTATCCCTGCTGCTTCAGCTCTGGTATCTCAGCCCCATCCAGACCCTGAAAAGTTCAGATTCCTCCCCTCCAGCAGCAGTCGCTGCGTATCCATCCATCGCAGGAGTCGGTGAGCTGCAACCGCCATAATCGTGCTAATCGCGTAGCTAGCGGCCCATTCATAGCATCGCTGCACTCCTCATCTCACCTTTACGAAGCGATCACATGTAAATGAGGAGCTTCCCCTTCGGTGTTTAGAGCAACAGGCAGGCGGAGATGTTTCTGAATAAAGAGAGAAATTAAACTTAAAATCTTCCTTTGATTAGAACAAATTCACGTGCTGTGATTTTAAAACTTTGCTTTTCATGTAGTAAAATACCTGCAGCAGAGTCCTGCATGGGTCTGACTTATCACAACTACATCCCCTGCACCCGCAGAACCAAGACCCGACCCGTTACCCGCAGTGATCAGAACCAAGACCCGATCCGTTACCCGCAGAGATCAGAACCAAGACCCGACCCGTTACCCGCAGTGATCAGAACCAAGACCCGACCCGTTACCCGCAGAGATCAGAACCAAGACCCGACCCGTTACCCGCAGAGATCAGAACCAAGACCCGACCCGTTACCCGCAGTGATCAGAACCAAGACCCGATCCGTTACCCGCAGAGATCAGAACCAAGACCCGACCCGTTACCCGCAGTGATCAGAACCAAGACCCGACCCGTTACCCGCAGAGATCAGAACCAAGACCCGACCCGTTACCCGCAGAGATCAGAACCAAGACCCGATCCGTTACCCGCAGAGATCAGAACAAAGACCCGACCCGTTACCCGCAGAGATCAGAACCAAGACCCGATCCGTTACCCGCAGAGATCAGAACCAAGACCCGACCCGTTACCCGCAGTGATCAGAACCAAGACCCGACCCGTTACCCGCAGTGATCAGAACCAAGACCCGACCCGTTACCCGCAGAGATCAGAACCAAGACCCGACCCGTTACCCGCAGTGATCAGAACCAAGACCCGACCCGTTACCCGCAGAGATCAGAACCAAGACCCGACCCGTTACCCGCAGTGATCAGAACCAAGACCCGACCCGTTACCCGCAGTGATCAGAACCAAGACCCGACCCGTTACCCGCAGTGATCAGAACCAAGACCCGATCCGTTACCCGCAGAGATCAGAACCAAGACCCGACCCGTTACCCGCAGAGATCAGAACCAAGACCCGACCCGTTACCCGCAGTGATCAGAACCAAGACCCGATCCGTTACCCGCAGAGATCAGAACCAAGACCCGACCCGTTACCCGCAGTGATCAGAACCAAGACCCGATCCGTTACCCGCAGAGATCAGAACCAAGACCCGATCCGTTACCCGCAGAGATCAGAACCAAGACCCGATCCGTTACCCGCAGAGATCAGAACCAAGACCCGATCCGTTACCCGCAGAGATCAGAACCAAGACCCGATCCGTTACCCGCAGAGATCAGAACCAAGACCCGACCCGTTACCCGCAGAGATCAGAACCAAGACCCGACCCGTTACCCGCAGTGATCAGAACCAAGACCCGATCCGTTACCCGCAGAGATCAGAACCAAGACCCGACCCGTTATCCGCAGAGATCAGAACCAAGACCCGACCCGTTACCCGCAGAGATCAGAACCAAGACCCGACCCGTTACCCGCAGTGATCAGAACCAAGACCCGATCCGTTACCCGCAGTGATCAGAACCAAGACCCGACCCGTTACCCGCAGTGATCAGAACCAAGACCCGATCCGTTACCCGCAGAGATCAGAACCAAGACCCGATCCGTTACCCGCAGAGATCAGAACCAAGACCCGACCCGTTACCCGCAGTGATCAGAACCAAGACCCGATCCGTTACCCGCAGAGATCAGAACCAAGACCCGATCCGTTACCCGCAGAGATCAGAACCAAGACCCGACCCGTTACCCGCAGTGATCAGAACCAAGACCCGACCCGTTACCCGCAGTGATCAGAACCAAGACCCGACCCGTTACCCGCAGAGATCAGAACCAAGACCCGACCCGTTACCCGCAGAGATCAGAACCAAGACCCGATCCGTTACCCGCAGAGATCAGAACCAAGACCCGATCCGTTACCCGCAGAGATCAGAACCAAGACCCGACCCGTTACCCGCAGAGATCAGAACCAAGACCCGACCCGTTACCCGCAGAGATCAGAACCAAGACCCGATCCGTTACCCGCAGAGATCAGAACCAAGAACCGATCCGTTACCCGCAGAGATCAGAACCAAGACCCGATCCGTTACCCGCAGAGATCAGAACCAAGACCCGACCCGTTACCCGCAGTGATCAGAACCAAGACCCGATCCGTTACCCGCAGAGATCAGAACCAAGACCCGATCCGTTACCCGCAGAGATCAGAACCAAGACCCGACCCGTTACCCGCAGTGATCAGAACCAAGACCCGACCCGTTACCCGCAGTGATCAGAACCAAGACCCGACCCGTTACCCGCAGAGATCAGAACCAAGACCCGACCCGTTACCCGCAGAGATCAGAACCAAGACCCGATCCGTTACCCGCAGAGATCAGAACCAAGACCCGATCCGTTACCCGCAGAGATCAGAACCAAGACCCGACCCGTTACCCGCAGAGATCAGAACCAAGACCCGACCCGTTACCCGCAGAGATCAGAACCAAGACCCGATCCGTTACCCGCAGAGATCAGAACCAAGAACCGATCCGTTACCCGCAGAGATCAGAACCAAGACCCGATCCGTTACCCGCAGAGATCAGAACCAAGACCCGACCCGTTACCCGCAGAGATCAGAACCAAGACCCGATCCGTTACCCGCAGAGATCAGAACCAAGACCCGACCCGTTACCCGCAGAGATCAGAACCAAGACCCGATCCGTTACCCGCAGAGATCAGAACCAAGACCCGACCCGTTACCCGCAGTGATCAGAACCAAGACCCGACCCGTTACCCGCAGAGATCAGAACCAAGACCCGATCCGTTACCCGCAGAGATCAGAACCAAGACCCGACCCGTTACCCGCAGTGATCAGAACCAAGACCCGACCCGTTACCCGCAGAGATCAGAACCAAGACCCGACCCGTTACCCGCAGTGATCAGAACCAAGACCCGATCCGTTACCCGCAGAGATCAGAACCAAGACCCGATCCGTTACCCGCAGAGATCAGAACCAAGACCCGACCCGTTACCCGCAGTGATCAGAACCAAGACCCGATCCGTTACCCGCAGTGATCAGAACCAAGACCCGACCCGTTACCCGCAGTGATCAGAACCAAGACCCGATCCGTTACCCGCAGTGATCAGAACCAAGACCCGACCCGTTACCCGCAGTGATCAGAACCAAGACCCGATCCGTTACCCGCAGAGATCAGAACCAAGACCCGACCCGTTACCCGCAGAGATCAGAACCAAGACCCGACCCGTTACCCGCAGAGATCAGAACCAAGACCCGATCCATTACCCGCAGAGATCAGAACCAAGACCCGACCCGTTACCCGCAGTGATCAGAACCAAGACCCCATCCGTTACCCGCAGAGATCAGAACCAAGACCCGATCCGTTACCCGCAGAGATCAGAACCAAGACCCGACCCGTTACCCGCAGTGATCAGAACCAAGACCCGATCCGTTACCCGCAGTGATCAGAACCAAGACCCGACCCGTTACCCGCAGAGATCAGAACCAAGACCCGACCCGTTACCCGCAGAGATCAGAACCAAGACCCGACCCGTTACCCGCAGAGATCAGAACCAAGACCCGACCCGTTACCCGCAGAGATCAGAACCAAGACCCGATCCGTTACCCGCAGAGATCAGAACCAAGACCCGACCCGTTACCCGCAGAGATCAGAACCAAGACCCGACCCGTTACCCGCAGTGATCAGAACCAAGACCCGATCCGTTACCCGCAGAGATCAGAACCAAGACCCGACCCGTTACCCGCAGAGATCAGAACCAAGACCCGACCCGTTACCCGCAGTGATCAGAACCAAGACCCGATCCGTTACCCGCAGAGATCAGAACCAAGACCCGATCCGTTACCCGCAGAGATCAGAACCAAGACCCGACCCGTTACCCGCAGTGATCAGAACCAAGACCCGATCCGTTACCCGCTGAGATCAGAACCAAGACCCGACCCGTTACCCGCAGTGATCAGAACCAAGACCCGATCCGTTACCCGCAGAGATCAGAACCAAGACCCGATCCGTTACCCGCAGAGATCAGAACCAAGACCCGACCCGTTACCCGCAGTGATCAGAACCAAGACCCGATCCGTTACCCGCAGTGATCAGAACCAAGACCCGACCCGTTACCCGCAGTGATCAGAACCAAGACCCGATCCGTTACCCGCAGTGATCAGAACCAAGACCCGACCCGTTACCCGCAGTGATCAGAACCAAGACCCGATCCGTTACCCGCAGAGATCAGAACCAAGACCCGACCCGTTACCCGCAGAGATCAGAACCAAGACCCGACCCGTTACCCGCAGAGATCAGAACCAAGACCCGATCCGTTACCCGCAGTGATCAGAACCAAGACCCGATCCGTTACCCGCAGAGATCAGAACCAAGACCCGATCCGTTACCCGCAGAGATCAGAACCAAGACCCGACCCGTTACCCGCAGAGATCAGAACCAAGACCCGACCCGTTACCCGCAGAGATCAGAACCAAGACCCGACCCGTTACCCGCAGAGATCAGAACCAAGACCCGACCCGTTACCCGCAGAGATCAGAACCAAGACCCGACCCGTTACCCGCAGAGATCAGAACCAAGACCCGATCCGTTACCCGCAGAGATCAGAACCAAGACCCGACCCGTTACCCGCAGAGATCAGAACCAAGACCCGACCCGTTACCCGCAGAGATCAGACCCAAGACCCGACCCGTTACCCGCAGTGATCAGAACCAAGACCCGACCAGTTACCCGCAGAGATCAGAACCAAGACCCGACCAGTTACCCGCAGAGATCAGAACCAAGACCCGATCCGTTACCCGCAGAGATCAGAACCAAGACCCGACCCGTTACCCGCAGAGATCAGAACCAAGACCCGATCCGTTACCCGCAGAGATCAGAACCAAGACCCGATCCGTTACCCGCAGAGATCAGAACCAAGACCCGACCCGTTACCCGCAGAGATCAGAACCAAGACCCGACCCGTTACCCGCAGAGATCAGAACCAAGACCCGATCCGTTACCCGCAGTGATCAGAACCAAGACCCGATCCGTTACCCGCAGAGATCAGAACCAAGACCCGATCCGTTACCCGCAGAGATCAGAACCAAGACCCGACCCGTTACCCGCAGAGATCAGAACCAAGACCCGACCCGTTACCCGCAGAGATCAGAACCAAGACCCGATCCGTTACCCGCAGAGATCAGAACCAAGACCCGACCCGTTACCCGCAGAGATCAGAACCAAGACCCGATCCGTTACCCGCAGAGATCAGAACCAAGACCCGACCCGTTACCCGCAGAGATCAGAACCAAGACCCGACCCGTTACCCGCAGAGATCAGAACCAAGACCCGACCCGTTACCCGCAGTGATCAGAACCAAGACCCGACCCGTTACCCGCAGAGATCAGAACCAAGACCCGATCCGTTACCCGCAGAGATCAGAACCAAGACCCGAGCCGTTACCCGCAGTGATCAGAACCAAGACCCGACCCGTTACCCGCAGTGATCAGAACCAAGACCCGACCCGTTACCCGCAGAGATCAGAACCAAGACCCGATCCGTTACCCGCAGAGATCAGAAACAAGACCCGATCCGTTACCCGCAGAGATCAGAACCAAGACCCGACCCGTTACCCGCAGTGATCAGAACCAAGACCCGATCCGTTACCCGCAGTGATCAGAACCAAGACCCGACCCGTTACCCGCAGTGATCAGAACCAAGACCCGATCCGTTACCCGCAGAGATCAGAACCAAGACCCGATCCGTTACCCGCAGAGATCAGAACCAAGACCCGACCCGTTACCCGCAGTGATCAGAACCAAGACCCGATCCGTTACCCGCAGAGATCAGAACCAAGACCCGACCCGTTACCCGCAGAGATCAGAACCAAGACCCGATCCGTTACCCGCAGAGATCAGAACCAAGACCCGACCCGTTACCCGCAGTGATCAGAACCAAGACCCGATCCGTTACCCGCAGAGATCAGAACCAAGACCCGATCCGTTACCCGCAGAGATCAGAACCAAGACCCGACCCGTTACCCGCAGAGACCCGATCCGTTACCCGCAGAGATCAGAACCAAGACCCGATCCGTTACCCGCAGAGATCAGAACCAAGACCCGACCCGTTACCCGCAGAGATCAGAACCAAGACCCGACCCGTTACCCGCAGAGATCAGAACCAAGACCCGACCCGTTAAGTTTCATTCATGCTGTAATGATACCTGCATTTTGTTCATTTAAACCTGATAAATAATAATCAGGGTTTTTCTTTCTACCTATAGATGAATGTTTTATACGGGGACCCGACCCGCTGCAGGACTCTGCACCAAGGTATTTATCAGACACAAGCTCAACACGCCAGTCTCCTGAGGACACAGTAGAAGGTTTCATAGCAGCTTCTCTCTTCTTTATTTTCTACAATAGCAGATGAAGTCATGCATTTCTGATGCTAAATGTACGAATGTTTGTGTCCTGTGGACAAACTACAGTCAGCAGATGTCTTGGGTTACAGCTTTATGATAATGAAGCAAAGACACATCAGATGGGTGCAGCAAACATCCAATTAAAGCAGCATATACACTAGAGAAGCATTACTGTTACAGAAAGCCATCTCTTGGTAGATTGCTCCCATTATCTTAATATTAATCCATTATTTCAGGGAAAATAAAACATGTACTAATCGTGTTTAATTATTTAGCAGCGTTATAACTGGATTATTCTGGAAGCAATAAACACTGAGTGAGTTACGGAAAAAGGCTTTTTCTGAATCAAACCACATCCTGCAAAAATGAAGCAACAAATAAACAGGAGGTGAAAAACCAAAGATCTGCACTGGACTGGATCAGAACCACAGCCGTTATTCTGACTGGACTCTAATCCTGATTCCTAAAGAAAATCCTCTTTTTTCCTGTAATTTTCTCTTCAATGTTAGCTTCTGTTTGTGATGAATTAGAGGAACCAGATGATGTTCTTCCCCTGATTTCTGGAGGATTCTTCTAGAACTGTTGAGCAATCGTCTCACTGATCAACTGTTCAGCAGCTGATAAAGAAAGATATAAAACTGGAGCCAGGATATGAAAACATCTCACCACTTAACAAAGCAAACAAAAACACGCAGATATACAACCCTTTACCTATCATATCCAGGTTACGTTTTGGTCATACAGGCTTAAACAGTACATTATTTATAATGGGAAGACATCCATCAGGAAATTGTGAATTTTGTTTTCAAGAAGAGACAGTAGAACATGTTTTTTGATGTTTTGTCCAAAGTACTCTGAGGAGAGAAGGAAATTAGAATATCGACTTCTAAAGAATAAGTTACAATTAAAAATATCAGATATGTTGGGATATTGCTCCTCTTCTGAATATTTACGTCATTTATTAAGATTTCTTAAGAAAACTAAACTGATGAGGATTTAGTTTTTGTTTTTTTTTGTTGTTTTTTTTAAGTTGCGTCCTGATCCACACTCCTTACCAGTAGGTGGCGGTAATGCACACCAATAAGTTGCTTGTCAACCGCCATTAAACAAGAAGAAAGAAAGAAAGAGAAAGAAAGATCCATAGGTAGAGAGATCAAGCTGAAGAACAGCCTCCTGCTGAAAACACGAGCACACTGGAAAAAATGAAATCTAGATAAGTCATTTTTTCTTAAAATAAGTGCCTTTGTTGGATTGAGGAGGTAAAAGAGACATTTTGCCAATGGAACAAGACAAACTTCCAGTTAAAATAAGAAAACACAATTGCATTGTCTTATTTCAATTGCATGTTATCTAATTATCTTATTTTAAAAGTAGAAATGCTCATTCCATTGGCAAACTATCTCATTTACCTACTCAAATTAAGGGTGAATAAGCCTAATTTAGGAAATTTTAACTTATTTCTAGCTATTTTTTCCAGTGCAAAAGGGAGGGTCATTGGGTTCAATTCTTCCAGCGGATTGGATCCCCGCCTCCCATGTTTTTAGCCAATCACAGCAGCAGTAACAGAATCAAAGTCTTACCAAATCTGCTCAGGAGGAATCGGCGAATGTCTTTCCATCCACTGAGGCAGAAATCACATCAGAAACAAATAGAGGCTTTAACAGCTAAATCCAGAGCAGCCATCTTTGTTTTGCTTCAGCCTCTGGTTGACGCGGTAACATCAAACACATCGCTGCATTTGATTGGTCTGAATAATTTCTGTATCAAGGCCAATGCAACTGCTGGCTTCTGCCAAGATGTATTTGAGGGAGTTTTTGATTCCACAGTCTGGAAACGATTCAACTTGATATGAAGGTTAAAAAAACAAACAAAAAAAACATATTTTTCTCAAATTTTTACTGAGCAAAGGTGTTAATTTCTGATCCAATATGGAATCAGTTTATTCAACTCAGCTCAACTTTATTCATAGAGCCCTTTAAAGGAAGGTTTAAAATGAATAAAAGCAACACAACATTTAAAGAGTAAAAAACACATTAAATAAATCAAAACAATAAAAAAACACTTTTAATGAAGCATATAAAGAAAGAGTCTCATGCTGGTATTTCTTTACACGTTTCTTCCACAAAGTTCAGTTCTATTCGTTTCTAATGCTTTCCAATGAGAGCTGCTTTCTAAATATTATACTAACTTCATTTGTAGCATGGCGCTAATGGACGGAAATCAAATGAATAATGAAAGCAGTCAACAAAGCAGAAGGAGGAAAAGTGTTTTTCTGTTAACAAATCCTAACAGAACTTTAGAATGGATCCGTGTTTCCTTTCTCTGCACATGTTTGTAGATTTATATCTGTTAATTATGAAAACGCCTCGGAAATACTTCAGATACAAAATAGAAAAGTTTAGAAAAGAGTTCAGCTCTTGAAGAGAACAGCGATTAGCCTGAAGATGCTTATCTAACATTACTAGCCATAACTAGGAAGCAAATCCTGTCTCAACAGGTGAGATTTACTGAAAAAAAGCAGCCAATCACAGACCTGAGCGCCCAGAAACCAATCAACATGACAATGAGAGAAGCTACAGGAGCATAAAAAGCAAGAGAGCAGAGGAGGAGAATGGAGTCATGCCTGCTTTCTAAAACGGGCCTCATGGTAGTAAACCTGCACTCAGAATGTTCAGAATGTGCATGGACAGTATTTACATGCATGTGTTTAAAAACTGTTTATATGAGTATTTATTACATGCATGCATCATTGGCAGAATACTGACTTCAACCAAGATCACTGCATCATGAGAAATTCCAATAATCCACTGCTTTAAGCAGCTTTACTGCAAAACCAAGAATGACACAGACAGCATACTGTATTTCACATGTTTTTATCTACAGCAATGCTTAGCGGCGTGGCTGCAGAGCATGAAGGAAAGAAAAGATGATCTAAAAACAGAGAGAGATAGAAGTGATCTAGAAGAGTTCCTGTTGATGTTTCTACATTAGATTGGTAGAAGCTGGAGGACGACACCTGAGCGGCTCTAAGAGAGACACACTTAATGTTATCAGCCTTCTGATGGCATTTTAGCCAAAGGATTTTTAACAGAAACATAATCAATGTGCAGAAATAAGGAATAGTTTTATTAACCATACATGGAAACAGAGTTTAATGGGGCCCCCAGGAACTTGGGGCCCCTAGGCAGCTGCCTAGTATTGCCTAATAGTAACCCCCCCCCCCCCCTTTTGCAGGATAAAGATGTTGTAAAATGTAAAGAAGATGGTCACAATTAAACTAAATGGGAAGGAGAGTCCCGCCAAAGTGGAACCAGGGAAGATCACCCGGCCAAGAGGTTCTGAGATTCAAACCTGGTTAGGCCGACGCTGTACGAGGTTCTGCCTTTTATGGGCCGATTCTCCAGTCAAGTGAGATTTGTTTTTAAATGGGCCGATTGTGCGTCCCGCGTCGTGTAGCATACAGGTAGTAACGAGGGGCGGTCAGCCTCTAACGACCCCCTCCCCATCAGGAATCAGAAGGTCGGGAGAAAATCAAATGTTTAAAGTTCACTTGGTCCTCCTGAGGTGTTGGAGGGTAAATCCTGCTGTTGAAGCAGAGCTATGAGCCGATTTACCAGAACCTCGAGCACTGAGCATGAGCAAACAAGGGAGTTCTTCTTCTTCCAGATTTACAGGCCTGACCAACGCCATCTCTCAGAGCTGCACAGTGGAGGAACAGACAGAAACCCTGCGGTCTCATCGTACAGTTTGAGGATTGAAAATATCATAGAGTGGATGCCCGGCTTTATTAAGCCTGTAACACAAATTATAGCTGCTTTTTTGATCAACTGTGTCATCAAAGCCAAAATGTCTGCAAATCCCGGAGGGTCCGTGCATTTCTCTCTCACCTTAATGCTATGGTCCTGTGGCAGTAAATTCCACAAATCCTCAGAACCTTCGGAGTAAATATGTGCCCCAAACAAACCGGAGATAAGATCCCCGTGTTATCTCCATGTAGAGGGCAGATCTGCAGCGAAGCAAAGCAGAGCGAGGAGAACGTGTCGAATTTATGGAGGTGAACGACGAGTTGGCGACATTTGATTGATGATTTGAAGAAGCTGAAAAATATCTGAACTTTTGCTTTTGTCAGTGTCGTGAAATTCAGCCAGGGACCAGATGTGGCCGTGATCTACGCTAAAGCAGCGCAGCGGAGACAAGCTTTTTTCATTAAAAATCAAAACTAGAGAAAATTATTTTGAGAAAGGATGAAGTGGTTGATTTATACTATTCACTTGTCCTGCAAGGACAGACAGACTGAGTGACGGTGTTTTTTAGACCAGAGATTCCCAAAACAAACCAGATTCTTTCTCAAGGTTTATTTATAAGATGTTAATGTTTAAGTGTCTGTCATTTTTTTTGACTCTGACTACTTTCCATTACTTTAAGTAAGCGAGGCAAATGCTTCCCTGATCAGAACAGAGCTGATTACCATGTAATAAGTGCCGTATGATCAACTGTTCTCTCTTAGCAAAGATAAAATAAAGAGCCGACGGAGTGAAATCCATCACTCTGTTTATTTAACTGGAGTGAAGAGCTGAAAACTTTTTTCCCACGACTGCGGATTTAAGAAAACCGTTTTAATTTAGCGTTAGAAGGACTGTTTAGTCGTCTAACCTCCAGTTCTCAGCTCAAAGTCAAATGACTAGAAGAGAATAAGAAAGGAAGAAGCATCAGCCAGTATGACGAGATGGGTGGGAATAAACCAGTTACCATGATCTGTTTACTGTCAGATTCATTTCAAATTACGCCTCTCATTTACAGACACCACTGCTGCAAGTCATTTCTTTCTGCTCTCAACCACAAGGTAAGATTTTGATTTACAGTTTGTGATTTTTCTTTAGCTTTTATTAGATGTTGCTGTGAGAAAGTAGATAAGTTAACTAGAGCTGAGATGCAGGGAGAAGGTTTGTTTAGTCGCTCCATCGCCTCAGACTCTCTGCTCTTTTTTTTCCAGTTGTTTTCAATGTGGCCCTTTGACCCGATTAAACTGACTTACTGCGTGTTCAGTGTTGTTGGAACTGAATAATATTTTATATGTTCTTTATCTTTTCATAGATTTGACTGGAAAGGATAAAAGTAGGAAAAAGACCTTTAGAGAGTAGAACTTAGAGGTCATCAGAAGGTCTGCCTCCCTTTTCCTGAACTAACATATAAAGAAATGTGTAAAATTTATTTTGAGTATATTATAAAATATCAATGAAACAGAGGAAACATGGAAGAGAAAACATTAAGTAATAACTTAAACTCACATTAACAGAAGTAGAATCACATTTTGATGCTGCGGATTTTCATTTAAACATGTTATTTCAAGTAAAGATAAAACCTTTTCTTTTAAATGATAAACAAGGGGGGCTATTTGATTAGCATCTGACCTCGAAGGAGGGCGGGGATCTTGGCGTTCTGATCCTCGGCTGAAGAAGCTGGCTGTTGGGACGTGGAATGGCACCTTCTAATCACTGCGAACGCCGTATTGATCGGACGAGAAAAAACACGCAGGAGCAGCGTATTCAAACCGGCAGATACTTTGCATTTTATTTTGAATAGTTATGATGAAAAAATGTTACCAAAAAAGCCTTTAGACATGCACAGCTTAAGATAAACCTGGGAAGTGTTTATGCTACGCATGTTAGTATTATGAGGGATTAAGTTTGACAAAACATGGCATTTAAATGCTGTGTTCCTCTTTACTAATTTAAAAATAAAAAAGCAATTCAGCTCAGCTTCTCAGAGGATCATGACAGTTACAGGTAAAAACTAACTCATATTTATTGTTTTCTTATTTAACAGAAATC